>NC_080179.1:72021149-72321149 GCF_950295315.1 Erinaceus europaeus | reverse complement strand
AAAGAAGCTGTGATTGAAATATAGAAAGTTAGACTGTGGAGTGATCCGTTCAGTACCGATGATTTTAATGTGTGACCCAGGCCAGGGGCAGCTGCGGTAAGCCACTGAGGAGGGCCCTGGGGCTTGTCTGCGACCTGGAGAGTTTTCTTTCCTCCTACACTTCACTGGGCAATTTCTTACGATCCTCATAGTTTTCAAGTTATCATTGGTACCGGCTATCGGCTATCTTGTTTTATTTTTAGATAGAGACAGAGAGGCTGAGAGAGCGAAAAAATATATGTATCCCAGCACGGAAGCTTCCTCCAGTGCAGTAGGGGCGAGACTCGAACCCGGTTCACACACTCGACAACTCAGGGCACTGTCCAAGTGAGCTGTTTCAGCGGCAGCACTATACCTGGTGTCCTCTGTATTTCTATCTTCAGCTCAAACTTTTCTTTCTTAAACTCTGGCATTCTCTGCATAACTCCCTATTGGTACCTATTTTTAAGTGCATGGTAGCATTTCTATAGTGCGTTATTTCCTGCCTCATTTGTCTCCATCTCAGTCACGAGCAATTCTGGTGTTCTAGCTATGTGGATTCAACCAGAGGTAAATGTTATTTGGAGTCATCATTAAAACCCCTCATTTTTAAAACTGTATTTACTTATACAAGAGCGAACAAGGAGAACTAAAGCACCTTGTGGCGTATGCAATGCCGGGAATTGAACTCGCGGCCTCATGCTCGCTAGTCCCGTTTCTGTAGTCACTGTGCTACCTCCAGGCTGCTCAACTTTTACTCTTTTTTATTTTTTTTTATTTATTTTTTTAATATTTATTTATTCCCTTTTGTTGCCCTTGTTGTTGTAATTATTATTGTTGTTGATGTCATTGTTGTTGGATAGGACAGAGAGAAATGGAGAGAGGAGGGGAAGACAGGGATAGACACCAGCAGACTTGCTTCACCGCTTGTGAAGTGACTCCCCTGCAGGTGGGGAGCCGGGGGCTTGAACCGGGATCCTTGTGCTTTGCGCCACCTGCGCTTAACCCGCTGTGCTACTGCCCAACTCCCTTAACTTTTACTCTTGTATCTCGCCTTTAAACCATCAGCACATTTTTATGTCAAAGGAAATTTAGACTCTAATGGCTTTTCTTATCACTTTCAATGTTAAGCTCTGACTTGAGTCATTATCATCTTTCTTTGCATTAATTACTAGAATCCGTTTATGATATGGCTACCTTCTACTATTCTGAGCTCATCTGTTCTACTCTTTCTTGTTGTAATATTTTATTTATTTCTTTATCAGGTGGGGGGCAGCTTGTTGAGGTGGGAGGAGACCAATCAGAGCACTGCTCAGCTCTGGTTTATGATGGTGCTGGGGACTGAACCTGAGCTCTCAGAGCCTCAGGCATGAAAGTCTTGTGCATAACCATGATGCTATCTCTTCAAGTCCTCTACTCCTTTATACATTCCAGTCTAAACACATAAAGTATTGTGCTGTTCTGTTTCTGATGCAATTCAGAACAGTCTTGCTTTTGTGCTTGGCTTTTGTTCACTTTTAACTTCATGCCACCTCTTCACCAAGGCCTTTGCTAGCCATGCTATTCTTACAGCAACTCCTCAGTCTGTACTCCCTACTACCCATGTTTACCTCATATATGTTTGTTTTCAGATTCTGCAAATTCAATGCAAGTGTCTTGGGGTGTGATGAAGAATTTTTATCTTAGCCTGGGATGGTTTCTGCCACAGTAATCACTTGCTGAAGAAATGAGGCCAGCTGGGCAGTGAAGGATTCCACCATCCATCACCGGCATGGTGCTAATAATAGCAATGGGACATCAAAGGCCCAGAAAGGTTTTTGGAAACAATATCTACTTCAGAAACCTTTCCCCCTTCCCCCTGTCATTATGATGATCTCTTTCATTTGGGAGGGGAATTAAAATTGGGACAAAACTAAAAAAGATGTTGCAATACTGTGGCTCAAAATAAATCCTTGTGAGATTTGCATTCTCTGAGTCATGCTTGCATTGAAATGATTTTTACTTGTATTTAAATACGCTTTGTTTCTTTTCAAAATTGTCTGAGACCTTAAAGGACCCCAGCTCCTCCCGAGAGCTAAATTCTGGCACTGCCTGGTACCACTGCATTAATTGAATTAAATAACATCGAACAAGATAGTGCAGAATAAACAAAAAATGAGATAAATGTATCTGGTAGCAAAAATCAATCTCCCCGAAGTCTAAATCCAGCCCTGTATCTGAGCCGAAAACATCAATGATAAGAGAACTCCACCTCTGTACCCTCCCCACCGCATCTCTGCAATGAATGAAGCTGGCTTTCTTACTGGACAACAATTAATAATCCACAATCAAAAAATCTTTATCCAGAGTCTTTCCTGTGGCCTTGTCTTAGAGATCAAATTTTGCATGTGATTATTATGAGAATCAGGAAAGAAACTAACTATGAATGATGGCTATTAAAATTAGCTCTCATGTTGAAATTAAGATCACAGACAAACATGCATGCACACACAGACACACAGACACACACATAGTTAAATGTTGGAGGATGAAACTATACATCTTCAGTTTACCTGGGAGCACTTGAATGACGACTCACGCCAATAATTTCAACAATCTCTAGCTTCTCAAAGTCAAGTTTCAAGACTTCTTTAACATTTTCATATATATATTCCTCACTGGGGCTATGGGGGCTTGGTGCCCACATAGTGAATCTACTACTCAGAGTGTCCACTTTGTCTTCTTTCTTTCTTTCCTTTCCTTTCCTTTTCTTTTTTCTGTCTTCCTTTATACTGTTATTTATTTATTTTCCCTTTGTTGCCCTTGTTTTCTATTGTTGTTGCAGTTATTATTTTTGTTGTTGTAGTTAGATAAGACAGAGAGAAATGGAGAGAGAATGGGGTAGGCAGAGAGGGAGAGAGAAAGATAGACACCTGCAGACCTGCTTCACCGCTTGTGAAGCGACTCCCCTGCAGGTGGGGGAGCCAGGGGCTCGAACCCGGATCCTTACGCTAGCCTTTCTTTCTTTCTTTCTTTCTTTCTTTCTTTCTTTCTTTCTTTCTTTCTTTCTTTCTTTTTTCTTCCTTTCTTTTTCTTACAGAGACAGAGAAAAATTGACAGAGGGAGAGAGAGACACCTGTAGCATTGCTTCTTCACTAATAAAACTTCCCCCTACAGGTATCAACTAGGGACTTGAACTCAGATCCTTGTGCACGATAATATTTGAGAACATAACCAAGTGAAGAAGTGAATCACTACTGGGTCCCCAGACCTTTTCTTTCTTTTAAGCACCATTATAGTTGATTTTCTTTTCTTTTCTTTTTTTTTTTTTTTACCAGAGCACTGCTCAGCTCTGGCTGGCAGATGGTCGTGTGGAGGATTGAACCTGAGGCTTTGGAGCCTCAGGCATGAGTCTCTTTTCATAACCATTATCCTATTAACCCCCCAACTTTTTTCTTTGAGGTCATGTATTAATATTGATATACTCCCAATCGTTCATATATATGATGTTGTTTGGGGAGTCAGGTGGGTACACAAATCCGGAATCCTGTTCCCTGCTCACACTAGATGTCACTGTAGAACATGAGACAGTAGCTGTGGCTTCATCTGGTGCTTTACTTTCTTTGTAGACAACATGAAGACATGGTGAAAACATAATGCTAAATTAATATTAATTTCAAGGCATATTTTCCAAAGATATACTTTCGCTTCTGTTTACACAATATTTTGCTTCCCCACACTCTCCTTCAAAGCAACAAATGAGTTTTATAACACATGAAGTCAGGTAAATAAATTTACAGTTTGGGAGCAAAATAATATTCAGATTCCCAGTTAAAAATCAGTTGTACATGCAGCAGCTAAAATGTCAAACTACACATAAAGGGGGGAAAAAAAAGTAAAATATGAAAGAGCTCAGAGTATTGTGGGAGGATGATGCTGATGGTGAAAGTTCATTTTCCCTCTCAAATTTCTGTATTACAATTCTGCAGAACAGGGGTTGGGTGGTGGCACATTACAGTGCGCAAAGATCTGTGTTCAAGGCCCAGGCTGAAGGTACCTTTTTGTTTTTTCTCTTCCTCTCTATCTCCTCATCCTTTGTCAACTTTTCCCTGTCTCTGTCAAAAGAATAAGTAAAAATAGAAGAGAAAATAATTGCATAAAAATTAGCATCTGGAAATTAAAACCAAGAAAAGCATCTTCACCAAACAAGGTGGCGTATACTCCATTGACCATAAGATAAAGAGCGCACGCTAACTGCTGTTAAGTCAGTGCAGTGCTAGCCTGTGTGCAGAAAGCAGAGGGAAGTCACTATATCCAAATCTGAGGGTGAGAAGCAAACCAAGTCAACCCACTGGTATGCATCCAAAAGCTCATTTGGGAAAAAAAAAAAAAAAGAACAGCCAGAATTTTATGAGTTTGTTTATACAATCCAATAATGGGTCAACAGAAAAGATGAAAAGAGAGCTAGCAGGAATAGCTGCGGCCAGACATTTTCACAGTGTGAATCATTTAAAACTCCCTTTCAAGTTCAAGTCCTACTTTGCTGACAACAAAAAACACAGTGAGCAGTATAGGAACAACCATCATGTAAAAGCAGAGGCAGTAGCAAAGCTCGAAGAACTGGAAACAGTTAAGTGACAACTACCTCTCCCCAGCTGATCCTTAAGCAACACCATCTTTGTTACCTCAAGAAGATATTTCAAGGACGGGATGGCGGTGCAGTCTGTCAAATATTTGTGCTCAGATATTCGTGTGGTAGCCTCTAGTCCTCACCTGCAGTATGGAAGCTTCACAAGTGGTGAAGCAGGTCTACAGCTATTTCTTTCTCTTTCCTGTCGTATGCTTTACATTGGCTTGTTCTAGCCCTCCCCCTCCAAGAGAATTGGATGAGTCCTGTTAATTTCGCGGGCCTGCTTGGCCCCGCCCCAAGGGACCCCGGGAGAGGGTTCCGGAGTCCAAGAGTTCCTGAGTTCCTGAGTTAGACTGAGTTCCTGAGTTCCTGAGTTCGAGAGTGCCAGAGTTTCAGAGGGCTCTCAAGTACGAGAGTTCCAGAGTGCCAGAGTGCCAGAGTTCCTGAGTTCGAGAGTTTCAGAGTTACAGAGTAAGAGAGAGTGCCAGAGAGACAGAGTTCCTGGGTTCCTGAGTTCCAGAGTAAGAGACGGTTCCTGAGTTCGAGAGTAAGGGAGAGTGCTTGCGCCGCCGCAAAGAGACAGCGGAGTTCTGTTTGGTGATTAGTTTGTCTTAGTTTGTGAATCGTGGTTCCTGAATAAAGAAATACAGCTGCCCTGCCCAGCCGTTGTCTCCGCGTCTCTGTTACCCGCCCGCGAAGCCAGCCCGGCTGGCCAGAGCCTCCGAAAAATTTTAACAACACTTTCCCTCTCTATCTTCCACTCTCTTCTCAATTTTTCTCTGTATTACCAAACATAAGAAGGGAGAGAGGGAGGAAAATATGGCTACAGGGAGCTGTGGATATGCCATGCCAGCTCCAAGCCCCTGGTGACAATAAGATAAATAAGTAAATAATACGAAAAAAAAAAAAAAAAACAACACTGTGGTCCAGGAGGTGGCACAGTGGATAAAGTGCTGGACTCTCAAGCATGAGGTCCTGAATTTGATCTCTGGCAGTGCATGTACCAGAGTGATGTCTGGTTCTTTCTCTCCTCCTATCCCTCTCATTAATAAATAAATAAAATATATTTTTAAAATACACTTCTGTATTTGTGAAGTAAATTCACCTAAATAGCCTACATGTGGGCCCTTAAAAGGTCTCACTAAATTGAAAAGTATTAAAATATTATAGTTCATCTTTCCTCATGGTAAGAGAGCCCAGTTTGTATTCAGGTGTAATCAAACACCTAGGAAACTTTAATATTTGGAAATATGACAGTCTATTTCCATTCAATTATTTTTCTGAAGTTTTGTTCTGATATTTGGCTTCAGTACCCCAAATCAACTTCTTCAGATCAAAGGAGAGGATGAAAGATACCACAGCACCAAAACTTTTCCAGCCGTGACATCATCTCCCCAGACAATAACTAGGATCCTCCTGCATATCAGATTTCAGGCTCCGGTAAAAAACAAACAGACAAACAACAACAACAACAACAACTAGTATAGTCACAGGCCCTTTGGAATAGAAATAAAATATGCCTACTAGCTATCTACAGAATAGAGACCCCCCCCCCAACTCTTCATCTGCACTATTCCAGCCTCTAGTTTCATGAGTTCAAGGCCCAGCTTTGAACACAAGACAAGCTGGGCCTGCTGGCATCAAAAACACTGCTTCCTGCATTCAGACTTGGGTGTGTCCCCTTGCTGCCCGAGAATCCAGTAACAACAGGTCTTCTCTGGTGGATGTGGTGTGGAAATAGACCCCTGAAAGATTACAATCCTACAAACATTATTAAATTAATAATAAACATAGTATCAACCATAAAAAGGTCTTTAAAGATAGATTTTTTTCAATGTAGAATGCAAATTCATATACAGTAAATATCAGACGATTTTTACTCTACCAGATATGAATACAAAGATGTCACTATTCCTGCTGTTGTCTGAACATAGGTGACTTTCACTATCTCCCTCCAATGCATCTGCAATTTTGCATAAGAAATAAATCTTTGTGGTACTAATGCAGAGGTCTAAAACCATTAGTAGTCTTGTTATTAATTATTATTAATTCATTAATTAATTCATTAATTATTAATTAATTATTAATTCATTAATATAGAAGTGGGGGAAATTCAATGTATTATTGGAAAGAATTTGCTTCCAGAATGGTTTCTCCTTCATATATTGCCATTCAAGGAGATATTCGAGGAGAACAACACATTTTGACTGTGGAGAGAGTTGTAGTCTAGCCTCGAGTTGAGCTGAAGCGGATTAATTGGAGTCATTTTATCCTCCATGCATTCTTGTGGACATCTACTTCTCTCCATTCCAAGACTGGGGCAAGCCCTAATTTTTTTGTGGCACTAAAATCTTGAGGCAGCTCAGCGGTGCTTTCCCTTTAAAATCTGTCTGGCCCTGTCTTAAACAAGTGGGCAGCAGATCAGAGTAGAATAATGACAACAAATCCTTGGAGGCAAAAACTGCCTATTTTGCACATCTAAAAATAGGATGCTGTAGGTCAAAGATGCATCATTCTGAAAACATCTCACATGTGTGGCCATCAGGACATCTTTTTTTAATCAAGCTTGGGAATGACTATTATGTGCTTTGCTGGGTTCTTTATTTCAGCAACAGCAAAAAAATATATTAAAAGAGTAGGGTATTGGGGCCAATCCTCACCAGATTTGTCCATTGATCTGTTCACTGAGTGCAGATTCTGATTCAAGAGCAGCTGGGAGGCGTTGCAGTGGATAAAGCATTGGACTCTCAAGCATGAGGCCCCTAATTCAATCCCCAGTGTCACATGTGTCAGAGTGGCACCCGGGTTATCTCTTTCATTAAAAAATAAATAGAAAAAGGAAGGAAGGAAGGAAGGAAGGAAGGAAGGAAGGAAGGAAGGAAGGAAGGAAAGAAGGAAGGAAGGGAGGTTGGGAAGGAGGGATTCACTGATGTCTGGAACACAAGGACAATCTCATTCTGTTCTCAGGGAGGGAGTTCAGCTGTCCTGAGTTGACATCAGGTCAGAGATCCAGGGGGTATATTACAGTCAAAATGGAAGAGGTCAGCACTTGTTTGATAAGCCTTATTGTCAATGACACTTCTTATGTTTTCCTCTGAACACTCTCTGGCAAATTAGATGCCTACAATCAAAAGATGCAGAGAGTCTCTACACTTGGGGAGTTGAAACATTTCCCTGAAAATGAAGTAATTCCTCCTGTAAAGAAATCAATACCTGCAAGTTGTCAATTAAGTTCACACTTAAAAACAGTCTATTATCTCTTTAATTTTGCTTTTAATTCATTAACCCACTTGCTTATTAATTTATGGGTTTTTGTTTGCTTGTTTGTTTCAGATAGGGAGAGGGAGGGGGGAGAGAGGGAGGGAAAGGGGAGGGGGAGGGAGAGGGAGAGGGAGAGGGGACAGGGGGGAGGGAGAGGGGGAGGGGGGAGGGGGGAGGGGGAGAGGGGGAGGGGGAGAGGGGGAGGGGGAGGGGGAGGGGAGGGGAGGGGAGAGGGAGAGGGAGGGGGAGGGGGAGGGGGACAGGGAGGGGGACAGGGAGGGGGACAGGGAGAGGGAGAGGGAGAGGGAGAGGGAGAGGGAGAGGGAGAGGGAGAGGGAGAGGGAGAGGGAGAGGGAGAGGGAGAGGGAGAGGGAGAGGGAGGAACCACAGCACTAAAGCTTCCTTAAATGCAGGGGTGGGAAGGGGTTCGTTCAGACTTGAAGCTGTGTCACACATGACACAGAGCAAGTGCACTATACAAGTGAGCTACTTTACTGGCCCCAAAGTGTTTGCTTTGTTTTGCATTTCTTTGCTTTAATGAGTGTATTCCATACTTCCCAGAATTTCCTTTTTGTTTTTTATCAGGGGGATTAATGGTTTGCTATAAATAGAGCTGTTGAAGCACACATGCCATTTCTCAGTTTTCTCTTTTTCTTTCTTTCTTTCTTTCTTTCTTTCTTTCTTTCTTTCTTTTTATTTTTATCCATTAGAAGTATAGTTTCGCACCATTCTTGTCACTAAAGGTCTTTCTCCCTTGTGCTTGTTTTCCGGTGAGAACACTTCATATGAGAATCTAGTCTCTTAACACATTTTGACATACACACTACAAAACTGCTTACCATAAGCACTATATTGTCAGAAGATCCTGAGGCTAGTTGACATTGAATGTCCACTAAACGACTTCTCTCCCCACCCTCCCATCTTTTGCAACCATGGCCATGCTCTCTGCTGTTAGGAGTCTGAACACTTTAGATCTGCCCTACAAATAGACTCACATAATCATTTGTCCTTCTGTGACTAAGTTACTTCACTTAAACTAAGGCATATTTTTAAATATATATATATATATATATATTTACTTAGTAATGAGAGAGAGAGGGAAAGAAGAGGGTGTGTGTGAGAGAGAGAGAGAACCAGAGCATCACCATCGTGCCAGGGGCTGAACGCAAGCCTTCATGCTTGATATCCAAAGGATATAAAAACAGTAATTAGAAGGGATATATGCACCCCTACATTCATAGCTGTATTATTCACAATAGCCAAAATGTGGAAGCAACCTAAATACCCATCAACAGTGACTGGCTAAAGAAGTTATGGTATATGGTATATATATATATATATATATATATATATATATAAATATATAATTTTTTCATTCACTGTAAGGAAAAGTACACTACAATAAAAAATTGCATCCTCTGGGAGAACATGGATAGGACTGGAGCTGATTATGTTGGCATCTCCTTTTAATGTAAGTATCGAGAACATTTACTAGCAAAATTCATCGTTGTGTGCTAATTGATTTATCATCAGTAACAATATTTGCTAGCAGCATAATTTCTCAGCTATATATTAGTGATTATTTTAAATTTTTTTTTTTAATATTTATTTATTCCGTCGTCCTTGCTGTTTTGTTGTTGTTATTGATGTCATCGTTGTTGGATGGGACAGAGAGAAATGGAGAGAGACAGGGAAGACAGAGAGGGGGAGAGAAAGATAGACACCTGCAGACCTGCTTCACCGCCTGTGAAGCGAATCCCCTACAGGTGGGGAGCCGGGGGCTCCAACCGGGATCCTTCAGCGGGTCCTTGTGCTTTGCGCCACCTGCGCTTAACCTGTTGTGCCACCGCCTGACTCCTATTAGTGATTTTATAAGCAATGGCATGCTCACATAAGGAAAGGCTGCATACACTTATCAAAACTATGCATATAAATAAGTTTTTCATGTCATGAGAAAATGTAGAGTTGGGGGAAGAACAAGAATAGCAAAAAAAAAAAAAAAGGGCCGGGTGGTGGCACACCTGGGTGAGCGCACACATTACAGGGCACAAGGACTGGGGTCCAAGCCTCTGGCCCCTGCTTGCAGGGAGAAAGCTTTATGAGTGGTGAAGCAGGGCTGCAGGTGTCTCTCTGTCCCCCTCCTTCTCTCTCTCCCCTCCTCTCAATTTCTGGCTCTCTATCTAATAAATAAATAAAGATAGTAATAAAAAAAAAATGAATAGCAAGAGCATAGAGAGAAAACACGGGAGATCACTATGGGTGTTTCTCTTTGAGTTATGGGACTTTAGAGATCATTTTAAAACTTTTCTAAATTAAATAATTTCTAGGTTTGATTAAATCATTGAAGTTGTTTGTCATGGTAAACTATACATAAGATCAAATTTATCATTTTAACTTTATTTATTTATTTATTTTTTGCTACCAGGATTACCACTGGGGTTCCTTGTCTACACAACTCCAGCATTCTGGCAGCCATATTATTTGAGATAGAGTTTGAGAGGGAGTGAGGGAGAAAGCCACAGCGATCAGAAGAGACAACAAAGCCCTACCCCACATTCATGAAGCCTCCCTGCTGCAGCTGCTCCCATGTGATGGCCAGGGGCTCAAACTCAGGTCTTCACACAGTGACAGGTGCGCTCCACCTGGCAGATCACTTAGCAGTTGTCCAGTTTGCCATTCAGTGGTTTTAAGTGCAGTTATATTGTTGCATAATCACAGTGTAAGTGTTACCCCTTCATCTGTAAATGGGCATTTGTATTATTGCTACTTGAGGGCTATTATAAATAATATTATGAACACTTATGTAGATACTGTCCTGAATCCCTGCTTTCAACATTTTTATTATATAATAGGAAGTAAAATTACTGCATCAAATGGCAATTTTATGTTTGATGCTGAGGATCAGTCACAGTATTTTTTAATAAATATTTTATATTTATTTAGTTTCCCTTTTGTTGCTCTTTTATATTGTTGTAGTTATTATTGTTGGCATTATTGATGTCACCGTTGTTAGGACAGAGAGAAATGGAGAGAAGAGGGGAAGATAGAGAGGGGGAGATATAAACACCTGCAGACCTGCTTCACCCACCGCCTGTGAAGCGACTCCCCTGCAGGTGGGGAGCCGGGGGCTCAAACTGGGATCCTTAAGCCGGCCCTTGCGCTTTGTGCCACCTGCGCTTAACCCGCTGCGCTAACGCCCGACCCCCAGTCACAGTATTTTTTACAGAGAAGGTCAAACACTTCATATGACAGTGTTTCTTTCTTTTTTTTTAAGAACCCTATCATACTAGGAAAAGAGAAATAGGCTGAGGTTAAGGATTAACCTGCCAGTGTCCAGTGGAGAAGCAATTACAGAAGCCAGAACTCCCACCTTCTGCTCCCCAAAAAGAATTTTGGTCCATATCCTCAGAGGGGGAAAAGTGACAGGGGAAGATGACTAGAGGGCGTGGATCCCATTTCCACCAGGATTCTTTTTTTTTTTTTTTTTTTTTTTAAGAATGACAGTGTTTCTAACCTGAACTCCTCATTCCCGGTCTTCTCAATAGAAAAATACTAAATGAAAGCCCGCCCCTACACACACACTCTGACATACACACACACACACCCCTGTTAAGGACATATATATATATATATATATATACATATACTGTACATCAATGGATAATAACCTCAGGAGCTACTGCAGTACATTTTTAATTTAATTTTATTTGTTTATTTTTAATTTAATTTATTAAAGATTTAAAAAATAATATTAGTTTTTCCTTTTCATTGTCTGTGTTGTTTTATTATTGTAGTTATTGATGTCGTCATTGTTGGATAGGACAGAGAGAAATGGAGGGGGGGGAGACAGAGAGGGGGAGAGAATGACAGACACCTGCAGACCTGCTTCACTGCCTGTGAAGTGACTTTCCTGCAGGTGGGGAGCCAGGGGCTTGAACTGGGATCCTTTCACCGGTCCTTGTGCTTTGGGCCACCTGCGCTTAACCGCTGCACTACAGCCCGACTCCCTTAATTTAATTTAATTTATAACAACTTCACACAGTTCCCACCACCAGAACTCTGTATCCCATCCCCTCCTCTGATAGCTTTCCTATTCTTTATTCCTCTGGGAGTATGGACCCAGGGTCATTGTGGGATGCAGAAGGTGGAAGGTCTGGCTTCTGTAATTGCTTCCCCACTATGCTTTAGATGCTACTCTCAGTCATTTCCATTCCTTCAAACTTTCCTAAGATCTCACAGCAAGTAAGTGAAGACAGCAGACAGTTGAAAACCCATCTCTAAACATTTTGACCTTCTCCTTACTATATTTATTTGATAGAGACAACTAGAAACTGAAAGAGAAGGGGAAGACAGGGAGACAGAGAGACATCTGCGACACTGCTTCACCACTTGCAAAGCTTTCCCTCTCCTGGTGGGGACTGGGGGCTTGAACCCTGGTCCTTCCACACCGTAACCTGTGTGCTCAACCATGTGCATCACCACCCAGCCCCCTCCTTTTTTTTAATTGGAGGATTAATGGTTTACAGTCAACAGTAAAATACAATAGTTTGTACATGCATAACATTTCCCAGTTTTCCACATAACAATTCAACTCCCCCACTAGGTCCTCCTCTGCCATCATATTCCAGGACCAGAACATCCCCCACCCCCCACCCCAGAGTCTTTTACTTTGGTGCAGTACACTACCATATGATTTATAAGAATCTTGCCTTGAAGTATTAATATGACCCTTTGTCTGCGGTGTCGATTTTAAATGTGTATGTGACCTTTTAATAATACATGCAAAGTGAAACCCAAAGAAAAGATTTGTTATCCTGACTGTGTCGGGCCCCATGCAGAGACTATTGAAATCACAGCTGCAGTGATCACTGACCACAGTATTCATTAGCTGCAGCCTGCAACACGATTGTGGATTAATTAGAGGCCACTGAGATATCAATACTTTCTGGCAATAACAGGCAGGAGCTTGTTTCCTTGTATTCCATGTATATTGTAAAATGCCAAGCGATTAACTTTCTGAACATCAAACCTTTCCAATGAGTAGACATGACTAGTTAAGTAAATACAACAGTGAGTCTTAGGGATCAAAAAACTAAAAAGAGGAAGTCGGGCGGTAGCGCAGCGGGTTAAGTGCACGTGGCGCAAAGCGCAAGGACCAGCTGAAGGATCCCGGTTCGATCCCCTGGCTCCCCACCTGCAGGGGAGTCGCTTCACAGGCGGTGAAGCAGGTCTGCAGGTGTCTGTCTTTCTTTCCCCCTCTCTGTCTTCCCCTTCTCTCTCCATTTCTCTCTGTCCTATCCAACAATGACAACATCAATAACAATATCAATCATAACTACAACAAGGGCAACAAAAGGGAATAAATAAATATTAAAAAAAAACTAAAAAGAGGAATAGCCATATGTATGCTGCACTATCCCACATCACCATCTGTTTTTCTAGAAAGTGGGCTTTTCTGTGTTACAGTTTTTTTAAACAGTATGAGTTTTTTTTTTTCTTTTCTTTTATCTTTTTTAATGATCTTTATCGAGAGGGAAGGGGGAAATAGAAAGGAAGAGAGACAGAGAGAGACCTGCAGCACAGCTTCACCACTCTCACAGCTTTCCCCCTTCAGGTGGGGTCCAGGGGCTTGAACTCAGGTCCTTGTGCATTATAACTCTATGTTACTAGTTATTCAAAGGGCTATTTCTTCATATCTAAAACTTTCCAAGGAAACACAAAAATAATGAGAAAAAAGATGGAAAGTTAAAAAGTTTCTATAGAAAAACTCCAAGAACACAGATTTTTTTAAAGAAATTTTTTAATTTTTAATTTTTTTTTTTGTTTAACCAGAGCACTGCTCATTTCTAGCTTATGATGATGCTGTGGGTTGAACTTGGGAATTCACAGCCTACACAGCCTACTACTACACAGCCTCTCATAGACTTTCCTAAGTCCAGGAATGTCAGAGGTTACTTTTGTAAAACGATATTTATAATTAATTTCCATCAAAATACCTAAGGCAAGTTTATTCAGCAAAATGGGGAAGGGGACATTAGAGTTAAAGGAAACAACAACACAGCCTTGGAGATCAGACTTAACCCCTGGCACTAGTCCTTACCTTCTTATTCAGGATTTTGCAACTGGTTAGTAGTAGAAGCTAAAAAAAAAAAAAAAAAAAAAAAAAAAATTAACATCAGAACAAAACCTTCTTTGAAAGACATGACCCCTTCCCCCCCAAAAAAAAAAAAGATTTGATGCTATTAAACTTCCACTGGGTGGTAAGGTTTGATCATTCTAACACTGACTTCTGAGTAAAATAATGGTACCATTAATATCAATCAATAACTCAAATTCTAATGACTTCATTGATATTTTTCATTCAAGTCCTACGGTGTTGGGTCTTAGAAATGTACTGCACTCTATTTTTGTTGCACACAGGCTACTTGGATTAGGGAGAGTGTATACAGGTTATACTATGATCAAGAAGATCTCAGAACTGAGGCAACAAATGTGTCCGTTTCAATGCCCATAAGCCAAAACTAAGCAGTGCTGGGGGATGGGGTGGGGGATGGAAGGAAAAGGACAGAAGGAAAAGAAAAAATAAAAGGGTGGGGAAGACAAAGAGAGGGTTAGTCCCTCTATTCATTTCCGACTTCTAAATACACAATCTTATGAAAGTTAATATTCCTGGGAGTTGGCTTCTATGACCTCTGACTTCCCTAAATTTCCACTATTTCCTTTTACCACTCTTTTTAGTAATGTTTTCAGTTGTCTTAAAGCTTTCTGCATTTTTTCACGTGTACATTTTGTTGTACTGATCTTAAATATCACCCGTGTTAACTAAAATAGACGTTGTATAGTGAAGCTTAACTAAAGTTGCTGCAACCAGTTAATAACAACAACAACAATGAAAATAAAAGAAATTGTTGACAATGAAGAACCCTTCAAGGCTAGTAGGAGTTCAGGGAAACAGCTCAGCTGATAGAGCACAAGGCTTTCATGCCTTAAGCCCCTGGTTCAATCCTTGGCATCACATGTATTTAAATGATGCTCTGGCTTCTCTCCCTTCCTTTCTCTCGTGTGAAACTTCCCATCTCATAGTGAATAAAGTAAATATATATTACATATATATTCATGTGTTTACATCATATACAATATACACACATGTATACTTATGGGAATCCTGAGCAACAAGCATCATATACACACACATGTATACTTATGGGAATCCTGAGCAACAAGCCAGATAAACTACGACTAAGGCTGAAAAGTCAAGGTATTTCAGCCATTAAACATCACCTAGCGATAAGATCAGCTACCTAGAAGGATCTAAACTTATTGAAGCTAATATACGATCGACATAAAAGATTTAGAACTCTTAACTAAAAGGCAAGTCATTCTATTTTATAGTGGTCAAAGAAAAAAAGACAGTACAAAATCATCTAAGGAAAGGTCTGGACATGTAATAATTATCTGATCGGGGAGAGATAAGAAAGTCTAGCAAGCAGACAGAAAGGAATGAAAACTAGAGACAGAACTGAAAATGACAACTACAGCCTTTTTATGGGAATTTGGCAAATGTATCTTATTAAATGTGGGGACTGGGATAGGGAAATAGCTCACCTAGCAGAGAAGTTGACATACTACCGTGAGGCTCCAGTTCTGCCCCATCATCTGCACCTACAGGATTGGTGCTCTGGCTTCTCTTGTGAAAGTCTGTTGCAAATGAAACCAAATGCACCTTTAAAAAAAAAAACTCGGAACTGGTGCTTCCCTTTGCCTCAAAGATTACTATGGAAAACCAGCCTTCATCTATCATTCAGATACATCCCCCCACCCCCAACTTCTTGTTGTAGAAGGTGGAAAGAAAAAAAGGGGGGGGGGGAGGGAAGAGAGAAGGTTAGGAGAGAAGGAGAAATCAGATGAAGGTGGGGATAAGCCTGGAGGATCTTGGAGTTTACACAACAATCTGACAGCTTTATGACACTTCACTGCAATCCACAGCCAAGCCATAAAGGTCTGAGGCCTCGCACTGGTGGCTGAAACAGCTGGAGTTTTGTTTCAAATCATCAAGATTATGGAAACATGGGGGAAGGCTTCCAGAAGTTGGCCCGTGTTCTGGGTGATGAATGTTGATGAGCAATTCCCTTAAACAACTGACAGACTGCCAACAGGGACACACACTGGAAGCACATCCAAGAAGATCTCATCTGCTATTACTCCAAGCTGGCAGTCACTCTGTTCGACGTCTTCTCCCTTTGTGTAGAGAGGTGACCCTGGGCCTGGCTGTGGTGGCCACACACAAGGACGGCAGAACACCTCCATCTCTTAACCCTTTTCCATTGCCTCCCAAATCACTAGGAAAAATCACTTTACTCTGCTTGTTTTTTTTCCCTTACTGCCCCTCCTCCTTCTATCTCTTATCCACCCTCTACTACTTCCAGCCCGCCCCCCATGACTGCTCTTTAAAAATTACTGCTGAGGGTAATTGGAGGTAGCATAATGTTATGTAAAAGATTCTCATGCCTGGAGGCTCAGAAGTCCCAACTTCAAACCCCATCAACACCAGCCAGAGCTGAGCAATGCTACCTGAAAGCAGGACTACACTAGAGTTTGCAGTGAGTACCTCCCTAACACTTCCTCTCCACTATTCCAAGCTTGGGATCCATGATTGCTCAACAAATTGTTTGGCTTCATATGTTAACTCTCTTTTCAATCACCAGGTTCCAGATGCCACCAGGATGCTGGCTAGGCTTCCCTGGATTGAAGACCCCACCAATGTGTCCTGGAGCTCAGCTTCCTCAGAGTCACACCCTACTAGGGAAAGAGAGAGGCAGACTGGGGGTATGGACCGACCAGTCAACGCCCATGTTCAGCGGGGAAGCAATTACAGAAGCCAGACCTTCTACCTTCTGCAACCCTCAACGACCATGGGTCCATGCTCCCAGAGGGATAGAGAATGGGAAAGCTACCATGGGAGGGGGTGGGTTATGGGGATTGGGTGTTGGGAATTGTGTGGAGTTGTACCCCTCCTACCTTATGCTTTTGTTCACTAATCCTTTCTTAAATAAAAAATTTAAAAAAAAAAACGTTTGTTTGCTTTGTTTAAAAAAAAAGACTCCCAGATCACCCCTTACTCTTCCACTAGGAATTTCACACAGGTGTCTTGGGGTTGGGTTCAGGTGGACAGGTGCAATATGCCTCACAGCAGCTGCACCTGTGAGTCATTGCTTTCCATGCACCCAAAGGTGAGAGGCCGCAGAGGTGAGGGACAGGCGGGCGGAGCTGGTGTTGCTGCGTGATCTGTGCACCCAAGAACGGAGTGTGTGTGTGTGTGGGGGGTTTGCCCACCAAGGTTGATGAAAGGGAAAGCGGGAGGTGTTTTCCAGGGCAAGTTTATTAGAGACAGAGAAGTCCTCCCAGCAGGGAAGGGATAAGAGGGGAGGAGAAGAGAGGCTTCAGCAAAGAGACTGTAGGAGTGGGGCGTGTCCTCAAGTGAGCTGCCGGCATTGGGCAGAAACTGGAGTCCTTAGAAAAGACCTCCTATTAATCTCTTCAGTCAGGCGGAGGCTTCCCAGGCTGCACCCATAGCCCCCCAGTCAGCTGCTGATATGGTCTCTCTAATGGTCGCCCGGGAATCTTGTCTTGTGCACAACTGGGTGTCGGGCAACTTCCTCAGCTTCATGAGTGTTACCTGCTTGCCTCGTTAGAACATCTGGAACACGGTGTCTTCGGGTGAACACGGAGACCAAAGAGGTCTTTTTTTCTTTAATTTGTATTTATTCCCTTTTGTTGCCCTTGTTGTTTTATTGTTATAGTTATTATTGCTGTTGTTACTGATGTCATCGTTGTTGGATAGGACAGAGAGAAATCGAGAGAGGAAGGGAAGACAGAGAGGGGGAGAGAAAGACAGACACCTGCAGACCTGCTTCACCACCCACCTGTGAAGCGACTCCCCTGCAGGTGGGGAGCCGGGGGTTCGAACGGGGATCCTTCAACGGGTCCTTGCGCTCTGCGTCACGTGCGCTTAACCCGCTGCGCTACCCTGAGGTCTGACCCCCGGAGGTCTTGGCTTTACCCCTGGGGTCCCTGCCCCGCCTACTGTCAATCACTCTCCCTTTTCTGTCTCAGGAAACTCACTAACTAACTAACTAACTAACTAACTAGCCACTAACCACCCTGCCAGCAAAGCTCTGACCCTCGCCAAACCTTCCCACTTGCAAAGACTCCGAGACTGAATTCAGCATCACCCAGAGAGGTAGCTCGGTGGGTGCGTGGGTGGGTGGGTCCCTGCGGGCGGCGGGCGCGGGGCGGCGGGGCTCCCGGCAGGGGTCGCTGTTGGCCCGCGGCCGCCCGGCGCGCTCGCGCCTCCCTCCCCTGGCCGCGCCGGCCCGGCCCCGCTAAGTTCGCAAAGGCCCAGACGATTGCGCGCGGCCCCGGAGGAGGAGGAAGGCGCACGCGGCGCGGGGCGGCCCGAAAGCTCCCGGGACACGCGAGCGAGCGGCGCGCGCTTCTCTCCCCGCAGCCCAGCGGAGCCGAGCCGAGCGGCGCGGAGCCCACCCGGCAGCGCTTGGCTCTGCAGCCCGGCTTCCACCTGTTCCTCCGCTTCCTCCTCCACCGCTCCCTGCCCGGCCGCTCCCGCTCCCGCTCCCGCTCCCGCGATGAATCTGGCTCCGGGCAACCAGACCGACGTGGCGGGGCTGCTCGTGGCCAACAGCAGCGAGGCCCTGGGGCGCGCCCTGCGCTGCTGCACCAGCCAGGCGTCCGTGGTGAGCGACGACGGCTTCGGCGAGGGCGGCCCCGACGAGCGCAGCCTGTACATCATGCGCGTGGTGCAGATCGCCGTCATGTGCGTGCTCTCGCTCACCGTGGTCTTCGGCATCTTCTTCCTCGGCTGCAACCTGCTCATCAAGTCCGAGGGCATGATCAACTTCCTGGTCAAGGACCGGAGGCCGTCCAAGGAGGTGGAGGCGGTGGTCGTGGGACCCTATTGAAGCGGCCCCATCCCTCCCTCCAGCCTACTGGGGTCTCCGGCTGCGCACCCCGCCCTCCCCCCCTTTTTTTTTTCCTACTCACCTCCCCGCCCCCCCAACCCTCGAGATGGGATGGGAGGACTGAAGCAAGACCCCGTGTGTCTGGCTGTCTGGCTGTCTCTCTGTCGGAGCGCTCCTCTCTCTCTCTCCACTTCTGCCTTCGGAGATGCTGAGAAAGAGTTCTCGCTCGCCCACTTTGCAGCGCCCTCCCCCCCCCCCACACACACACTGTGTCTGACTGTGGGCAGGGGGAGCCCCCCGACTCTGGACTCGCCGCCGGCAGGTGACTTTGCGAGCAGGACTTTGCAAGCAGCTGCTGCTGGCGGGGGATGCGGGCAGCTGGACGGGCCCACAGACTTTGTCTGCTAGCAGGTGGGCCAAACAGGGCGCAGGGCAAGGGGAAGGCAGGGAAGCGCCCCCGCGGCCTCCGGGGCTCCGGGGCCAGCAGCAGAAGGGACCCGTGTGCGGTGGACCTCGTGGACGCTTCGCGGAGCCGTGTCGGGGTTCGCACCCACTTGCTCGGGTTTCCCTCCAGCCCTGGGGGATGGGGGATGGGGGATGGGGGTGGTCAATACCTGCGATTATAACCTTAAGGTGTGTGTGTGTGTGTGTGTGTGTGTGTGTGTGTGTGTGTGTGTGTGTGTGTGTGTGTTTGCCTGGGGAAGGGGAAGGGGGGTGGGGGTAGGGTGGATGCTTTTGAGTTTTGTTTTCTGAGGTGAAAGGGGGGATGGGGTGGGGAGGGAGGGGGAGGGAAGGGAAGGGGGAAAGGGGATCTTTTGATTGTGAGCTGGCTGACAATTTCTTGCACCTCCAGAACTGGGTCTTTTCCGGTTGGGTCAGCAGCCCGGCTGACCCCCAGGCAAAGACTCAGACTTGAACTTTATTTACTGCACGGTTTACGCTAAAAAAAAAAAAAAAAAAGAAAGAAATTGCTCTTGACATTTGTGACTCCGTATTGACTTTAATTATTATTTAACATTTCCTGAATAAATGTAACATTGACGTGATTTGTTCCTGGACTCCGGGTGATCATTTAGCCCTCCGGGCAGAAGGAAACAGGTGCTGCAGAGGCTGTGTTCGGGGCTGGGGGAGGGAGACCTGTTAGGAAAGCCTTGGGGGGGGGGGTCTACTCATGATTCCGGCATGAAGGAGAAGGTGGGAACGCAAGCAAGACTGAGGTGTCAGAGGGACATCTAGAGGCAGGGAAGGGGGCTCAGGAATTGGAAACATTCATGGAAGTAGCAGCCTTTGTTTTTTTTTTTTTTTTTCTCTTAGAGTCCACAGTGCACTTACTTATTTTTTTCTTTCTTTTTTTTTTAGGCTCATTTCTCTGAGCCTGTGAGACAGTAAGGACCCCACCCCTTGGGTAAAGTGACACCTCCTCACAAGGCTCCAGCAGGACCCCAGTTGCACCACTCATGAAAGGAAGGACCTTATGGCTGGCCTTCTGGGAGGGGGCATCTCTTCCCCAGATCAAAGTCAGAAAGCAGGCGCCAGGATGCTGCTTCCCTAAAATAAGATCCTTAAGAGCAAGGAAAAGTAGATACGGAGGTACATGATGATGCTTATTGTCCCTGAGGCAAGCCTTCCTTACAAGAACAGTTGTCTTGCCTTTTGCCTGATTGTGTTTTCTGGAAACAGGAGAGAAAAGAAATAGGGGGATGGGGGGAAGGAAAGGAAAAAAGAAAGAAAAGATCATTATTATTGCTCGACCTTTCATGATCAGTTGCTAGCACAGGGATTCAGGGGAGTTAGCCAAGGTCCTGAAGATGAGGCTTGAGTATTACCCAGAGTGGCAAAGCTGGACCTGGGTGAATTTAATATGCTGGTTATGGGAACACAGGATTGCAGAAATTTCTTAGTGTTAGAAAGTAGGGTGAAGAAAGTTGTGGACGTGGAAATAACCCAGAGGACACAATCACCTCAAGCTTCAAGTAGCCAAGAGTTTTTTGAGCAGTTTGTTTTTATGCCTAGGGTAGGGTGCTAAATATTTTCAAACATACATGAAATTATCTGCTGAATTTTAGCAGTTAAAAGACTGCAGAGTAGTAGATTGAGAGCTACCTACAATTAGAGAATAGGAAAGTGATGTATTCTAGAAAAACTACGACTTCTATTAAAACAAAATCAGCAATGACTAAAGGTTGGGATCTAAAGACCAGTCAGTATCCTTTATTATATCGTCTATTGCTAAGTGTCACTTTTGCCCCAATGGTAAATCTTGACAGAAAGAATGATCTAAACAGCTTGCTTTATATATTTTTTAAATTTTTTCCAGAGCACTGCTCTGCTCTGGCTTATGATGATATTGGGGATTGAACTTGGAACTTTAGGTGCCTTGGGAACAAAAGTCTTTTTGCATAACCACTATACAATCTCCCAACCCTGGATTTTTTTTTTTTTTTAATGCTAGAGATGAGATGACATAAGTAACTGTAAAGTTTTTCTTTATTGTTAATGTTCTTTCAACAGGAAAATATTTGCATTATTTTTTACTGTGGGGTTTTATTTTATTTGAAAAATTCTATCTGGGGAGGGGAGCAGTAGCAAATATAGCCAATTACATGTAGTCAAAGTTGAGACTTGGGCAACAGTTTATGTTTGCAAATGGGTAGGACAGAAAATGGAGCAGTCTTATTTTGTAATCAGCTTCTGCGCCACTCAGTGAATCTACTGTCTCCATATTTCCCCAAGGAAAAACAAAACAGCAAAAAGGAAAAATAACAGAATAATCAGTTTACTCTGGGACAAGTCAGACTTTGAAAATTAAGCTCAAAATTTCACAAGGGCAGGATCATCAGAGGGTACCTTCTTCAGCCAACTGTGAGCTAAGTGCTATGGAGGTTAATTGATAAACCACCAATAAGCTAGGTTTTATAGGACTTTTGCTTTGCTCACTGCTATGTGTGCTGTACATGTCTGAAGCAAATTTCAGACACATAAAGGCTGTAGGCTTAGCGGTCCTTTTTCACCTGTTTGTATAGTAGAGAGATTTTGATTTAAAGCCCATGACCTGAGACCAGGGAGATCGATAGTGTAGTGGTGGAACAAAGAATTTACATGCAAAATATTCTGAGTTCAGCCACTGCCAGTAGTCTCTCTCCTCCTCCTCCTTCTTTCCTCTCTCTCTCTCTCTCTCTCTCTCTCTCTCTCTGTCTGTCTCTCTTTCTCTCTCTCTCTCTCTCCTTTCCTTTCCTTTCTCACTGGGGCTTTTCTGCTCCAGCCTTTTCAGAAAAAAAGACAATAATAGACAGAATGACACCACAGCACAGAATCTTCCTTTTGTGCTGTGGACATTGGGCTCAACCCTGGGGTATGTGCATGGCACATAAAGCAGGTGAGCTAGATATGTGGGCTATCTTGCCGGCAGCCCAAGTTTTATTCTTGTAAAAACAAGATTTGTAAAATCAAAGATCCAGGGCCATGTGATGGCACCCCTGGGTGAGCATACACATATTGCCATGCTCAAAAACCCAGGTTCAAGCTGCTAGTTCCCACCTGCCAGAGGAAGCTTCATGAAAGGTGAAGCAGTGTTGCAGATGTCTCTTTCTGCCCTTCTGTCCCCCTCTCCCCTCTCGATTTCTGTCTCTAGCTAACAAATTATTATTATTAATAGTAATAATAATACCAAAAAGCCAAAGACCAGAAAACCAGGAAAGACACCTGCTTACTTATTCCCTTCAGTCTCCTAAGGTACTACTATCTTTACCATTGTCTATTTTTTCCTCCTTTTTTTTTTTTTTTTTTTTGATACTTAGGTTTTATCTCTTGGGCACATGTCTGCAGTACTCCACTGATTCTAGCTGCCATTTTCTTTTAAATAAAGACGAGGGAGGGAGGGAGGAAAGGAGAGAAAGAGGGAGAGAGAGAGAGAGAGAGAGAGAGAGGGGGAGAGAGAGGGACCTACAGCGCCACCACACAGCTTCTGATGCTTCCCACTCGCAGATGCAAATTGAGGGGCCTAGGACTTGGAGGTCTAACCAGGGTCCTTGTATGTGATAATAACTTTGTTCTACCTGGTGAAGAACAATCCAGACCCCTCCTAAAGCTTCTCCCCCCTTTTAAAATATTGTCTTTTTTATTTTGTATAGAAATATAGAAACTGAGAGGGAAATAGGAGATAGAGAACCCTCCACATGGTTTCGCCACTTCTGAAACTTCCCACCTGCTGGCATGAGCCAGGGGCTTGAACCCTAGTCCTTGTGCACTGGAATGTGTGTACTTGAACCAGGGACACCACCACCTGGTTCCCTCCTAAAACCTAACACTTCATTCCTCTTTCTCTTGTACCTTACCTCAGAGACAACATTGACAGTTGTTCAATGCTTAGCCCTTTCTGGTTTATTTTCTTTTTCTAAAAAGAATTTTAGTGGAGGATTAATGGTGCATCATACAGTTGTTGACACATGGATACAGTTTTTCAGTTTCCCTTCGTAGGTAGAGTCTGTAAACCACACTTGCCCTGGACCTAACTCCTTTTCACCATCATTTACCAGGGTCCCATCCTCTCTGTCCTCTCCCTCCTTTTCTTCCCCACATTCCTTTGCTTTGATGCAAAACAAGTTCAGTTTTCACCTTGTACTTTCCCTTTCTGCTCTTGCTTCTTACATCCTAATACACTGTGACCTTCTGACAAATGCCAAATCTACAAAATGTAGCCTTTAGGTAGAAATGAGGTGAAAAGAGTTGGGTAATCTATGATCCATGCCCTATAGGGAAATGTGTGAGGTGTGAAAATATCACAGCCCAAGAGACTGTTTTCTGCCAGCAAACCTTCTCTACAGCCCTTGGATCCATTAGTTACCTAAAGAGATGCTAAGTGTTTCTGGGCTTTATAGATGAGGGGCTGAGAGCAAGAAGCTTTTTACACTCCCTATTCCCTCATGGCTGCACCAGCCTCTTTTGCTTGGGCCCCACACAACTCCCCACCTCACTTTACCTCAGACTTTATTTTTCTCTGATTCTAACAAATGCATTAAATAAAACCTTTTTAATGCTGCCTGACCTGGCAACTTGAGAGAACTACTGCAGTTTCCACTGAAGGGGTTGGGACACAGAACTCTATGGGGTTATACCCCTATTATCTGATAATTGTGCAAATCAATATTAAATGACTAATAAAAGTGAAACAAATAAATGAATAGAATTTAACAGAAAATAATTCATCATTTTGTTGTTATTTATTGGCAAGTACAGGATAATTTCACTTATAAACAGAACTTAAGAAATAAAAAAAAGGAGAGGGTAGACAGCACAATGGTTATGCAAAGACTCTTATGGCTGAGGCTCCAAAGTCTCCAGTACAATCCCCCCCACACACACACCACCATAAGCCAGAGCTGAGCAGTGCTCTGATTAAAAAAAAAGAGGGGAGGTAGGGGGCAAGGAAAGAAAGGGGGATCAGGTTGGAACATGGACTGGGCATGGCAAGTTGCACAAAAGCAAAGACATCTTGTGTGAGGGGAGATACAGGAGAGGGAGCGAAGAGGGTTTTGGAATCCTGGTGCATGACTGGAAGGTAAAGACTTAAACTGGGGATAAGAGTGTTTTGCAAAGGCCTGTCAGGGAAGGTGAAAAATGATACCTCATTTCAACAACTATGCTGTAAACAGTCACACCCTACACTTAAGTAAGAATGCAAGAAAGGAAGAAAGAAATTTATATTCCCAACCTCTGTATATGTATTAATAACTTGAGTGTTGGATAGCTTAAAAGTTGCTTGAAAGAAATCAAGATACCAAAGTCCACTATCATATTAAATCTAAGGTCATGGGGCCGGGTGGTGGCGCACCTGGTTGAGCGCACATGTTACAGTGTACATGGACCCAGGTTCAAGCCCCCAGTCCCCACCTGCAGAGGGAAAGCTTTGCAAGTGGGGAAGCAGTGCTGCAGGTGTCTCTCTGCCTCTTTCCCTCTCTATCACCCCCTTCCCTCTCAATTTCTGGCAGTCTCTATCCAATAAATAAGTAGAGATAATTAAAAAGAAATTCTGAGGTCTTATCTGCTTCTGATAGTTGGTTCCCTGTGCTTGATTAATGATTTCCAAATCACACTGACTTACCACTGGATTTTAAAATAGTTCTGCAAACTGCATCTTCTTCTGTTCTGGGTGAGGAAAGAACAGACTCACTGGATTTGCATATATGGAAGTTTGGTTCTATTAAATCCTTTTGAGTAACTGAGTAGCTTTATCCTGACAATAAGAAAGATGAATTCTAGGAAACGCTATTCTAGTTCTAGGATCTATTGAATTATTTTAACATTTCCTATTAATGTTATACATATATCTTCATTATGTGCCATAGAAACATATTTTACGGGAGCTGAGCAGTAGTGCAGTGGGTTAAGCACACGTGGCGCAAAGCGCAAAGACCGGCGTAAGGATCCCGGTTCAAGCCCCCAGCTTCCCACCTGCAGGGGAGTCGCTTCACAGGTAGTGAAGCAGGTCTGCAGGTGTCTCTTTTTCTTTCCCCTCTCTGTCTTCCCCTCCTCTCTCCATTTCTCTCTGTCCTATCCAACAACGATGGCATCAGTAACAACAACAATAACAGTAACTACAACAATAATAACTACAACAACAATAAAAAAAACAAGGGCAACAAAAGGGAAAATAAATATAAAAGAAACATATTTTACCAGGCTGGCAAAACAGCACGTGATTGTGCACATGGCAGAGCAGCTCACTGTCCAGGTTTGAGCCCAGCCCCCACCAGACTGAAGGAAGCTTTACTGCTGTTGTCTCTTTCACTGGCCCTGGCCTTTCTGTCATGTTCACCCTATTTCAAGGGAAAAGAAAATGTCATTACAATTTACATCTTTTGGGTTGAGGACATCCCTGCCCATGGGGCATCCCTTCTTTGGGGATGTGATACCAACAATAATCCAAGCAAAGTGCAGACACCTAGGTAGGTCTGGGTAGAGAACAGTTACTTTTCTTTTTTTATTGACTTTATAATGATTGACAAATCTGTCTGACCAGGGAGGTCAGGCTGACATCATGGTAGCATCTGCAACTTGGTGGCTGAAAAACATTAAGATATAAAGCAGAACAAACGGTGTAATAGTCAAGTCAGAACATAAAAATAAAAAAATTAAGTAGATGAGATTTTGGGTCCCTATTTTGGAAAAATCTAAGAAGTCTGTTTTAGGTTTATTCCAAGGACCCAGGACTTTACTAATTTTTGCCTGAGCCTGACAGCTAACATGCAGATGGAATAATGGTATTGTCTAGGGAGATGATGTCAGACTTGCAAATAGGACAAGAAAGCTGTATCAGGGAAGAGAGTAGCTCTCAGATATAGGCAAAGTATATAAATACTGTTAACTGTAATGCCATCAATCTGATCTGGTGCCCATATTCAGCACAGGAGCCTGTGTCACCTCTGCATCCATGTCAGTCTGAGCTCACATTCCATGGTCACAGCCAGGAACATTCTAGGCTGTACTCACTTCAGGACCAGCCTTCCTCGAGTGGCAAAATGTGTTGACCCAAACTCCCTTGAGAGAATAGGGCAGTCCCTACTGTTGTTGTTCCACATTGAGGGCAAGGTCCTACAGAGGTCCAGGATGCTGTGTCTGATCAAGATGACCAACGATGGTGCAGAAAGGTTATCTTTTAAAGGTCTAGGTTCATCATATCTATGTGTGAATCCCAGATTCTCTGACTAAGGGCCCTCAATGATAGGGTAACCTGGTAGTAACCAAGGGCCATCATTAAAGTGTGCCAGTAGCCCCTTTTCCATCCATGACATCATCTCACCTGACAATACCTTGGGTCCACCTGCATATCAGAGGTCAGGCTCAGGAAAAAACTAGTATATAGATAGTCATGGACCCTTTGGAATATCACTAAAATAGGCTTGCTAGCTATCTTCAAAATGGAAACCCCAAATCTACATCTGCACTATTCCAGCCTTTAGGTTCATGATTAGTCAACAATTTGTTTGGCTTCTATATCTTAATTCTTTTCAGCCACCAGGTTCCAGATGCTACCATGATGCCAGCTGATCTTTCCTGGGAAGATGACCCCATCAATGTGTCCTGGAACTCCACTTCCCCAGAGCCCTGTTCCACTATGGAAAGAGAGAGACAGGCTGGGAGTATGGATCGACCTGTCACTTCCCATGTTCAGTGGGGAAGCAATTACAGAAGCCAGACCATGCACCTTCTGCGCCCCATAAAGATCTTTGGTCCATACTCCCAGAGGGATAAAGAATAGGAAAGCTATCAGGAGAGGGGATGGGATATGGAGTTCTGATAGTGGGAGTTGTATGGAGTTGTACCCCTCTTATCCTATGGTTTTGTCAGTGTTTCCTTTTTATAAATAAAAATTCCTTTTTATAAATAAAAATTTTTAAAAAATAAGTATGCTGGTCTCTTGCCGTTATCCTGCTTTTGTAGTCCTTAGCACTGCAAAAACGGTATCATCTGTTTTCCATCTACACCATGCCTCGGCCTCGCATGAGCTTAATGTGCAGCTTGACAATACGAGAATCCGGCATGAAGCCCAGCCAGTCTATCTTGGCGTTACTCTCGATCGCACTCTGTCATTTCACGAACATCTCATAAAAACTGCAGCAAAGGTGGGCGCGAGGAATCACATCATTGCAAGACTGGCCAGCTCCTCATAGGGCGTGAGTGCTTCCACACTACGATCATCATCTCTGGCATTATGCTATTCCACTGCAGAATACTGTGCCCCAGTATGGTTCCGTAGCCCCCATGTCCACTTGGTCAATTCCAAATTATATTCCTCCATGAGGATCATTTCTGGAACCATCCGTTCCACCCCGGTTCCATGGCTGCAAGTTCTTAGCAACATCGCCCCGCCAGATATTCGTCGGGATGCGGCATCATCTAAGTTCATTTCCCATGTCTATGCTCGACCGGACCTGCATATATATGCGGATATCTTCGCCCACCCTGTCCAACGCTTGACGTCTCGTCACCCAATCTGGTCTCCTATGCCTACACTGATCTTCTCTGTTCCAGTCTCTTGGAAACAGAGTTGGCAGTCAGCTGAGGTAAAGAACAAACACCTCATCACAGACCCCTGCAAGCATCAACCCGGCTTTGACCTAGCACGTTATGATTGGGCCCTCCTCAATCGCTATCGAACAGGCCATGGCCAGTGCGCCGCTAAGTTCCATCGCTGGGGAGCCAGAGATGACCCGAACTGCCCCTGCAGCTCCAGACAGACTATGACCCACATAGTCAACGACTGCCACCTCTCCAGATTCAAAGGAGGTCTCGAAACTTGACATCAGGCTCAACCTGACGCTGTTGACTGGCTACGGAAGAAGGGCAAATGCTAGAAGAAGACTTAGAGTGATTGAGCGAAGTGAAGTAGGAAGTAGGTGAGGAGGGTATCTATGTCTAAGGAGAAACTATTTGATGAAATACTTCGTGGTGTCTTTTTTAGGTCTTTCTGCTTGCTTGCTGCACTTATTCTGTCACCGCAAACTATTGTGCACTTCAAGGTGAACATTTTCCTCCTCACTCACGGGTCCATGTGCTCATGTGTTCTATCTCCTGGGCTCTGGCTCTGTGACTTTGTTAGGAAACGCCCTACCTGAAATGGAATTAAGGAGTCCTAGGAGCTAGGAAAGGTCTCACTGGAGTAATAGAGCTGAAAAGTTTACATTCCAGACCTGATGTCTCTGGACACCATCTGAAGTCAAACATGTCGAGGTGGTACTGGTTGGATTGATAGCAGTTTCTAAGCGAACAGACCCCATATTGTTTTTCTGTGCCTTTTTTGTACTCCAGATCTCTATGATCTCACCAAACAAAGCCCTAAATGCAAAGTCTAATGAACAGGTCAGCCAGTAGCTGCTAAGAACTCCTTCCAGGTACATTCGCATTCATATGAATATACACCGTGGTTTATAGAAGTTTATTTGGCATCTGAAGGCAGATTAACAGCTAAATTTTTCACTCCCAGAGCATATTTCTCCCCCCTGAGCCTCTGAAGCAGCACACAGCAGCTGTTCCACATGCAGTCTTAGAGCCTTCCTTAGCCTGGGATTATTCAGCTTGTCACTGTGGAGGGTTGTGATGCAGGAATGGAGTCTAGGCTTCTGTGTGTGATGTCAGCCTCAAGCCCAGTCTGAAAGTCTGTTGAAGCAGCTCATCTACAGTTATCCCTTGAAACAGGAATCAATATGTCTTTTATTCACCTGCCAAATCCCATTTAGATGTGCTCACAAGAGCTCAAATGGGATGTGTCTGGAAGTCAGCCTCAGCAATCATAATTGCTTCCTAATGTCTAAACCTAAATGCAGGACGGTTGTTTCCAGGGCACCTTGTGCCAGGTCCTCCTTTTTTTTTTTTTTTTTTAATATATGTACTTCTTCATTAAAAAAAAACAGTTTAAATCTTCGAAGTCCAGGTTTAATTGTATAATATTAGCTTAGGTTTAACAGTTCTTGGAAAATAGAGTTTCAGAAACAAAAATATTCTTATGATTCTTGTTAGTTATTATTGTTAACAGGAATTATTATTCTTGTTAATTATTTCTTTAGCAAGTCACATATAATTTCTGATTATCATACTTCTCTGAATTTATAACCTATCTTTGAAGAATTTATAATATTTCAGAGGAATAATCTACAAGTATAAGGGTTACTAGTTGCATTTAAAAATTTTTTTTCAATTTATCTTAGAGAGAGAAAGAAAGAGAGAGAGAGAGAGAGGAATGGGGGGGGAGAGAGAGAGAGAACACTGCTCAGTTGTGGCCTAAGGTGGTTCTGGAGATCAGACTGAAGCTGGAACTCCCAGGCCTTTAGACTTACAAGACCTGCACTTTAATACTGAGATACCTCTCTTGCCTATTTAAATGCATTTTAAGGTTTTCTTCTTATTTATTTGTTTGCTTGCTTTATTAGGTAGAGGCATAAATTGGGAGGGGAGGGGAGATAAAGAGGAAAACACAGGGAGAATATCGCAACACTGCTTCACTGCTCATGAAGCCTCCCCTGCAGATGGGGACAGGGGGCTTGAACCTGGGTCCTTGTGCATGGTAATATATATGCTAAATGGGGTGTACCACCACCTGGCTCCAAGTACATTTTTAAAGACTCGCCAGTAAGCTTGCAGACAGTGGCCTGCTTGTAACCTGAGTGCTGCCCACTAAATGACAATAAGCAAGACATCTTTTCACTTATGTGAATATGCATTTCATGAAGGGGGAGGGTTAAACAGGTTCCTTTCCTACAACGACATAAGAACTTGCTTGCTTGCTTGCTTGCTGAAGTATTGTTGATTGGGAAAATACAGATCCAGAGTGATCAATACAGGAAAGGTCAAACTATCTGTGGTAACACAGGAACAATGCATTGCCCTCTACTGCCCCTCCAACACACACACACACACACACACACACACACACACACACACACACACACACACACACCACTGGTGGAATGCTCCATCCATTAGATAGTAATGCTTTCTGGACTCATAATTCAAGCAGTCAGATAGTATTTGTCAAGCACCCATGTGCGCTTAGTGCATTACTACGTGTTGAAAGAATGAGATGTTTCTTATCCATTAGAGCATAAAGTACAGGCATAAGGGAAGACATCTGATCTACCCACAGGAGTCAAACAGAAAAAAAAAAAAGTTCCTGTTGACTATTTCTGGAATTCACAAAGCTATAAATACCCATACATAATTACGCTATAACTTAGACATTGGCATGGTTTATAACAGGGAGAGTGGGGCAATTTTTTTTTCTCACCATGTTTTTTTTTCTTTATTTGTTTTCCACTCCCGACAATTCCTCCCTCATTATGTCCTTCTCCCCTCACTCACATCTAAAGATATACTACCCTGATAGAGGCATTGATTTTTATCAGACCAAAACTCTAGATCTCTGACTGCTATAGGAACAGAATTCCTCTGGGATCCTGGGTGTCTCTTTTGTTTTATTTATTTCCCTATCATGCGAGCAACAGGATGGTATAGTTCATATTCTAATACTATTGATTAAGGCAGGTGAGCAGGTACACTACCTCATACTCTGTTTTCCCTGTGTGATATGCTGATGAACATATCCATTCTACTGAGGACTAAATGTAAGCTTCACACATTCCCCAGTTATCCATTTTACAATATAGATTTGTTTACAGTAAAGCACCACATAGAAAATGTTACACGTAAACTGTCCCAAGATATTCAGTGAATAAGGTCTATACAATATGCCTGGAGCCTTATGCTGCATCTCTGTCTCAGGAAGTAAGTACCTTTCAGTCTCCCTCTGAGAATTAAAAAGCCAAAGAAGTCAAACCCCAAGGGGCAGAGAAGTCAAAATATTGTATATTGCATATGCTTAAAATTCTTTAAAGGCTAAGTTAAGAGAGATGAGAAGGGAACCTAAATTTGAAGGAGGTCAGCTTACTAGCTCAGTTTTCTTATATTCAAAGGTCAATGAGGTCTTGCCAGATCTTCTTATCTCTATCATAAATAAATATTTATTATTTAGTATCCATTATAGGGCTGATGCTACTTCAAATAGGAAATGAAACACAAAGGTCACGGAATTTAAAGGAACCGTCTATGATTCCATTCCTATCTTCTGACTGATCTGTGCTCATTTCCTTTTCAAGACCCTACTTTGTGAGCTGTACATACTTGTGATTTTCTCCATACAGATCAAGATTTTTTTTTTCTCATCTTTTCTATCAACGTGGAGCTCTAAACTACTCAAACAGCTTAAACTTCCCCATGTCTTTGGGTGGCATATATAATGTTTGCTGGATATTACATACTAAAACTCAAGATGAACATAGATATGAGGCTCTTCAAGAAAGTGCTTCAAATGAACTTCTTGAGGCCACCAATATGACTCTATAGACCCAGTGTGGGGACAAATGTTAGGGGTTTTATTCAGTTCCCTGACTATGACTCTTCAAGGTCCACTTCACTAATAAAAATGATCAAACAGGAATTCCCACCTTTACATCCTATAGATAAGCCTTCTAAGAAAATAGGTTTGTCACCTGAGGAAGATGGGTCCTGAAATTGATGCAGCTCGGAACATTCCTACTCATGACCACAGAATGCGAGCTCAGACCTACAGGAATGCAGAGGTTACACAGGCTCCTATGCTGAATATGGGCACCAAATCAAATGGATGGGGTTTACAGTCAACAATATTCATATACTTTTCCCATATTTGGAAGCTACTCTCTTCCCTGATTCAACTTTCTAGCCCTTTTTCCAGCCATGATATCATCTCCTCAGACAATAACTTGGGTCTCCCTGCATATCAAAGGTCAGGTTCAGGAAAAATCTAGTAAAGTCATGAGCCCTTTGGAATATACCTAAAATAGACTTACTAGTGAGTTCCAAAACGGAGATCCCAAATCATCGGCAATATCCCAGCCTGTAGGTTCATGATTACTCAACAATTTGTTTGGCTTTATATGTTAACTCTTTTCTCAGCCACCAGGTTCCAGATGCTACCATTATGCCAACTGGACTTTCCTGGGCAGACGACCCCACCAATGTGACCTGGAGCCCCACCTCTCCAGAGCTCTGCCCCACTAGGGAAAAAGAAAAACAGACTGGGAGTATGGATCAACCTGTCAACACCCATGATCAGTGGGGAAGCAATTACAGAAGCCAGACCTTCCACCTTCTGCAACCCACAATGACCCTGGGTCCATACTCCCAGAGGGATAAAGAATAAGAAAGCTATCGGGGGAAGGGATAGGATATAGAGTTTTGGTGGTGGGAGTTGTGTGGAGTTGTACCCCTCTTATCCTATGGTATTTTCAGTGTTTCCATTTTATAAATAAAAATAAAAAGAAAATATATTTGTTTCAAATATGTTTTAAATTCACACCTACACCACACACACACTGACCAACTTATTAATAGTATAGGTTGTATTACTTTAGACTCTTGAATTGCTACCAAGACAAAGCCAATTCAAGCAGACTTTAAAAAGAAAACTGAAATTTCTGAATTGTGTAAAACTAAGAATACATACACTTCTCCTGTACATAAAAAATAAATAAATAAACAAACTGATGTGTGTTATCATCCAGATTCTTCAACTTTCTTTATCTTTTAGAAAAGTTCTAAGTGGTGATTAAAAAAAAAAAAAAGGAAGAAATAGTTCACATTGACCTGATTTTACATAGTACCTGCTTAGCTTCCACAGAAAGCAATGATCTTTTCTTATGGTCCAGTTAAGGTCACGTGCCCATCCTGGAACAAATCTCTATGACTGGAGTGGATTCAGAATGAAGCAATGAGAATACTTTATGAAGGACAAGTAATGAGGTTACCCGAGTAATGAGAAGAGGGAAAATAGCAGGAGTCCATACTGTTCAAACTGTAAGACGATGAATTCTTACATGACGTATCCTGTTAGCAGAAGAATCAGTATGGCTGCTGGAGAACATAAATGATTCTCACCCAGTTCCGTGTAACCAAAATTGACAGAGATCACCTCATTCATCCCATGATCCCACAAAGCTAGCCCATGGGGGTGGGGGTGAGCTAATAACGGGATCTGCCTTAAGCCTCTAACTCTCTCTCTCTTTGCCGCCAGGGTTATCATTGGCACTCCATGTCTACTCTGCAAATCCACCACTCCTGGAAAGTTTTTTTTCCCTCCTTTATTTTATTTGATAGGACAGAGAGAAATTGAGAGGGAAGGGGAGATATAGAGTGAGAAAGAGAGGTGCCCATAGTAGGGCTTCACTGCTCTGAAACTCAACCCCACCCCCATCAGTGGGAACCAGGGGCTTGAACCTGAGTCCCTGTGAATAGTAACATGTACACTCTACCAGGTACACCACCAGCCAGCTTCAATCCCCTAAGACTTAGTGTCTCAATTCTCTTTCAGCAAAGCTCAGAAACCTTCTATGATGTGTTCCAAGATCTTCTGTATAGGTTAACGTAGCTGTAAGAAGCCTAGACAATAGCCTAGCATTGTAATTACCTGTGGTAGGAATGTACACCAATCATTGGCAACTCTTGGTTTATAAGACTGAAAGATCAATTGCAGTCCCTAGAATGTTTAGGTATAGAATAAATTTAAGAGGAATTGGGATTGGTGGAGTGGTAGCTCACTATAAATATTAATATAAATAAACGACACACTTTACCAGTGCAAGGACCAGGGTTTAATCCCCCATCTTTCACTGGCAAGGGAGGCATGCAGATGGCTCTCCTTCTTTCTCTCTCCCCTTTCTCCTCTATCAAAAAGAAATAGAAAGGGGGAACAGGTGGTGTCCTACCTGGTTGAGAGCCCACATTACAGTGAGCAAGGACTTGTGTTTAAGCCCTTGGTCCCCACCTGCAGGAGGAAGCTTTACAAGTGGTGAAGCTGGCTGCAGGAGTCTCTCTCCCTCTCTATCTCCCCCTACCTTCTCAACTTCTGTCTCTCTCTACCCAATAATAAATGAAGATTAAAAAAAAGACTTTTTACACACAAGAGAGAGAGAAAGTGAAAGAGAAAAAGGAAGAGAAAGAGAAAAGGAGAGAAAGGGAAAGAGAAAGAGAGAAAGAGAAAGAGAAAGAGAAAGAGAAAGAAAGAGAGGGAGCTGAGCAATGGCTCACTTTGTTGAGCACATTTGGTTGGTGCCTGAGGACCTGGTGTCAAGCCCCTGCTGCCCAGCTGCAGGGAGCCACTTCACAAGTGGTGTAGCGGGTCTGCAGGTGTCTCCCTTTATCTCTCCCTGTCTATCTCCCCCCTCCTTTCCATTTCTCTCTAATATCTAATAAAAGAGAAAAATGGAAAAGAGAAAGGCATAAGCAAACAAACAAATAGTAGGGCTGCTGATGGACCTGAATGGAAAACCACAAGGAATGATGGAATCATACAGGCACCAGGCTCCAGTGATAATCCTGTTGAGGGAAGAAAAAAAAAAAAAGGAAATACTATGTTGCTAAAGCCTTGGAAAGACAATACAAATGACAGTATTATCACCATCCTTTGAATCCTTTCTTAGTCTGTTTCTACATATTATTAACTCAGAGAGTTGGCCTAGCCTTCAGTCTAGGATCGACCTGTCAACGCCCATGTTCAGCGGGGAAGCAATTACAGAAGCCAGACCTTCCACCTTCTGCAACCCACAATGACCTTGAGTCCATGCTCCCAGAGGGATAAAGAATAGGAAAGCTGTCAGGGGAGGGGGTGGGATACAGAGTTCTGGTGGTGGGAACTGTGTTGAGTTGTACCCCTCTTATCCTATGGTTTTGACAGTGTTTCCTTTTTATAAATAAAATAAAAAGAAAAAAGAAAAGAAAAAGAAATTGAACCCTCACTGTTCATTTCTTTGGGTTACCAGCAGCACCCCTGCTCCATACTTTAGACAAGAGAATCACCTTACTAACTACAACCAGCTGTTTGGCAAGTATCTTCTGCCTGGTAAAAAACTTATACTTGGGGCTGGGGGTCGTTTCCATTCCAGTTCACAAGTGGAAGGGGCTGCTGGCGATGTGGTTGAGAGTGGATATCCGTTAGCCATAAAGAAGGCTGTTTAAGAGCATGTTCCTCCCACAGCTCCTCACAACACATAATAAGCTCCTGTCATCTTCAAGCTCCCTGCTGTGAATGCCAGAATCCCAGGACTGGAAAAGCACAGTGTTCACAACAGAGCGTCTCTGCATTTTCAACCTATATAATGACCTGTCAGACACAGTGGTAGAAATGTAAGAGCACCATCTTTTCTGTTGCTATTGCAGTATATCCTCTTTTTGTTGGCAGGAGGGTCATCTTATGTTCTCATTAAATATTTTCCAAAAAGTAAGACTTTTACAAATGAAAACAGGGCTGCCAAGACAGTTCACCTGGAAAATGTGCCTGCTTTGTTCTGCAAGTCGCCTGGATTCCAGTTCAGACCACAATAAAGGAAGTGTTGGTGTTGTGGTGGTCTCTCTCTCTCTCCTCTCTCCTCTCTCCTGTCTCTCTCTTTTTCTCTCTCAAAAAGTGGCCAAAAGTGATAGAATCCAGACAATGATAAAAAAAAAAAAAAACAGAAAGGAAGGAAGAGAGATATAAAATACTTTTGATAATTAATACAAATTGCTATGTTCTGTACTTGTCATTTACTCTGGTGAATTCTTGATTACTTGTTTATACATACAGTTTGATCAGTTTTTGTTCAATGATATTTTTTTTCTAATCACCTTTTTGTTAATTATCAATTTCCAGAGTTGGTGTTTGGTCTGTAGATTTTTTTTTTTTTTTGCACTTCAGCATTTTGTTGTGTTAAAATACACCATACATTGCAAAGTTTTGTTCTTAACGGCACATAAAGAGTCATAGACGACTCTGGTTTATTTGAATACAGTTACATATCCAAGCCTATTTGGATTGTTTTTAATATGAGAAGTCTGGACAGTGCAGGCAGTGGCATCGCACAAAGATCCAGGTCCAAGCTCCTCTCCATATTCAGCAGGGAAGCATCACAAACAATGAAACAGTGCTTCAAGTGTCTCTCTTTCTCCCACTCTTACTTATCTCCTTTTGCCCTCTCAAATTCTCTCTGTTCTAGCAAGCAAGCAAATATTATCAATAAATGTGAAGTATCTATTTTTAATATCTTTCCATGAATAATAAAGTTTTTTAAAAGTTCTATAATTAATGTTCTCTACTGTGTAGAAAGTTTATAAGTAGCACCAGTTAGAAGTGCCAGGACAATTAACTCTGTTAAATGCAAGTTAAGTTATTAAAAAGTAACAGTTTATAGAAAACTACATAATAATACTTACATTTTACAAACGGAATGTATTTACTTTAAAGAAGGATTTATTTTTTAAATTATTTTATTTATTGGATAGAGACAGCCAGAAATCGAGGGGAAGGTGTTGATAGAAAGGGGGAGAGAGAGAGAGAGAGAGAGAGATCTGCAGCCCTGCTTCACCACTTGCAAAGCTTTTCCACTGCAGGTGAGGACAGAGGACTTGAACCCAGGTCCTTGCACATTGTAACATGTGCATTCAAACAGGTGTGCCACCACCCGGCCCCTTAAAGAAGGATTTATTAAAGGATTCCTTTAGCTTCAGGGGAAAACCATCTACTTGAAAAATAAAGCACTATCTACTTTTGTATGAGATTACACCACTCAAATACCATGTGTTGTTTGTCATTCTCTGTCGTATGTTTTACATTGGTTTGTTTTAGCCCTCCCCAAACCAAGAGAATTGGATCAGTCCAATTAATTTCAAGGGCCTGCTTGGCCCCGCCCCAAGGAACCCTGAGGGAGGGTTCCTGAGTTCCTGAGTTCGAAGAGTTTCAGGGTTACAGAGTAAGAGAGAGTTCCAGAGTTCCTGAGTTGGAGAGTAAGGGACCCCGAGAGAGGGTTCTTGAGTCTGAGAGTTCCTGAGTTCGAGAGTTTCAGGGTTACAGAGTAAGAGAGAGTTCCAGTGTGCCAGAGTTTCAGAGGGTTCTCAAGTACGAGAGTTCCAGAGTGCCAGAGTTGGAGAGTTCCTGAGTGCCAGAGTAAGAGAGAGAGTGCTTGTGCCGCCGCAAAGAGACAGCAGAGTTCTGTTTGGTGATTAGTTTGTCTTAGTTTATGAATCGTTGTTCCTGAATAAAGAAATACAGCTTCCCTGCCCAGTCGTTGTCTCCGCGTCTCTGTTACCCGCCCGTGAAGCTAGCCAGCTCGGCAAGAGCCTTCCCGAAAATTTTAACAACAAATGGCGCCCACGTGGACCTGACCTGCACATCTCTCAGATAAGTAAAGACAATTTGGCTACCCATGCACTATGGCCTTCTCTTCTGCTTGTGAAGAGATCTCCAAAGGCCTCTGCTCTTTCTTCACGAGACTGTTTTGCTCTTTCTGGAACATTTATCTCTGGACCACTCTGTGGTTTCCACTCGCTCAGTGAACTCAGAACAGCCAGCGGGAAGAGCCAGTGGGCGGGAGGAGAGACGCGGAGCTGCTGTTTCCACCTGGTTAAACAGCCAGCCAGCCGGCTGCGCCCAGACAACCCCGCGCACCACGCGCTCAGCCCCGCAGCCCCGCAGCAGCCCACAGGAGCCGGCTCTCCACCGCGTGGCGCAGGGCACTGGACGCGTGATCCCTCCACACTGCTCAGCCACTGCGAGCAGGGCAGCAGACATGGCAGGGCCATGGGGCAGGGCCGCGGCGGCCTATCATGGCCGCCACCCCTGGGCACCTAGGCCCACGCCTTCTACAAAGATGGCCTGCCTGCCCTCTTTCTATGAATTCTGGAACCATCCCGGGCCTCCCGGACCCCCAGGCTCCCTGCCGAAACTGGGCACACGAGATCTCCAGCCGCCGGTCCAGTGTGAAGACAGACAAGCTGGAGTACGCAGAGATTTGTGCAGAGATCGCAACCTGCAATTCCTAGAAGTGAAGCTGCGCGGGAAGCCACCTCCGGATGGTGAACCCCCCCCCCCCAACAACTAAGACAGTACAGACTTAAATTCGTGTTTAAAATGACATGTCTTCATAACAAAGGTTTCTCTCCTTGTGTATTAATGACCATGTTTATGTGTATGTTTAAAGTTTGGTAAACAGTAGCTTTAAGGCTAAATTCTTACTAGTCAAAGTTAAATGAAAAAGGTTTTCAATGTAATTCTCATAAAGATAAAAATTAACTTACATTTAAAGTCTGAGGTAAAAATTAGTTAACAATCAATATATTTTAACTAAGTTGGTCTAAACAAAAGGTTAAATAGACTTGTTGATATGTAAAACACTACCTTCTCTATTAGAAATGGTAGCTCGCACAATGGCTATGCTAATTATTCTCATGCCTGAGGTTTCCTCTCCGGCCCACACCTAGGGTGTGTCTCCATCTTGAATGGGTGTAACAAAAGGTTAAAAGACGTTGTTGATATGTAAAAGTCTCAAATTCCTTCTCTATTAGAAACGTTGGATCGTGCAGTAGATATGCTAATAACAAGTTTTGTTTCATAGTAAGTAAGTTGCAGCCAGCTGCCTGTGGGACTCTAGGCCGTTCCCCGCCCCCATGCAATTGCCCGTCGAGGCAAGTAGCCCCCCAGAGGCAAGAAATGTTTTTTTTTCAGATATGGCCCCCTCAGGCCTTCCCTTGGCAACATGCTGGTTTTTGTTATGTATGTTTCTGTTCACCCCACACCCTTGATACTATAGTCATTTAGTTAAAAAGAAAAGGGGGAATTGTCGTATGCTTTACATTGGTTTGTTCTAGCCCTCCCCAAATCAAGAGAATTGGATCAGTCCAATTAATTTCAAGGGCCTGCTTGGCCCCGCCCCAAGGAACCCTGAGGGAGGGTTCCTGAGTTCCTGAGTTCGAGAGTTTCAGGGTTACAGAGTAAGAGAGAGTTCCAGAGTTCCTGAGTTGGAGAGTAAGGGACCCCGAGAGAGGGTTCCTGAGTCTGAGAGTTCCTGAGTTCCCCAGTGACAGAGTTCCTGAGTTCCTGAGTTTGAGAGTTTCAGGGTTACAGAGTAAGAGAGAGTTCCAGTGTGCCAGAGTTTCAGAGGGTTCTCAAGTACGAGAGTTCCAGCGTGCCAGAGTTGGAGAGTTCCTGAGTGCCAGAGTAAGAGAGAGAGTGCTTGTGCCGCCGCAAAGAGACAGCAGAGTTCTGTTTGGTGATTAGTTTGTCTTAGTTTATGAATCGTTGTTCCTGAATAAAGAAATACAGCTTCCCTGCCCAGCCGTTGTCTCCGCGTCTCTGTTACCCGGCCGTGAAGCAAGCCAGCCCGGCAAGAGCCTTAGAAAATTTTAACAACAATTCTCACGAGGGTTTCACGACTCAAAATTGACTTGTTCATATAGAAAGAGAGAAAAGAGAGGGCTGACAAAAGAGCTCACTTGGATAGTGTGTTGCTTTGCCATGTGCACAACCCAGGTTCAAGCCTGGCCTTCACCACACTGAAGGAAACTTTGGTCCTGCAATTTCTTTTACCCTTTCTCTGCCTCTCTGTCTCCATTTTAAAAAGAGAGAGAGGGGACCAAGTGCTGGCCAACCAGGTTAAGTACACATAATACTAAAAAGAGAGAGAAACAGAAACTGAGACACACAAAGGAAGACACCACAGACCAAAGCCTCCTTCACTGCAGCCAGGGCTGAACTCTAACCTGGGTCACGCCCACAGCAATTCAGGCTCACAGGGATAGGTGAGCTATCTTGCCAGCCCTCTCAAATATTACAAAGCAGATTAAATTTCTTTGAATTTTTTGCATCCATTGAGCGTATTTTAATTCCCGAACGTAGTATTTCCATTCTACAATGCAAACAAAGACTTGAGTGACTACTGAGATAAAGAGAAGCTATTCAAAAGAAAAAACCTTGGTGATTTGATATTGAGTTTCATTTCATGCTTAATGTACTGTGCAGAGAGAGAAAGAAAATGTTAACTGTGTTCCACAAGTCAGTGACTTCTCAGATAAAGGTACTTTCATTTTTCTAATTCTATAGATTAAAAAAGGAGTGTTTAGAAACTTGCGGGATGCTATGAGAAGGGTTTTCTGACTGCCAAGGGCACTGAATTCTTACAACCTGGGCTCCCTGGAACATAGCAGGCACTTAAGAAAGGTTGGCACGTCTGGGTTGTGGCACACAGGGTAGTTCCCCCAGTGGTAGGAGGACAGTGCTACAGGCATCTCTCATTCTTGCTTTTTTTTTTCTCTCTCTCTCTATGTGCCTGGCCCTTTATCAATATATAGATATATGTAACTTCCAGGAATCGTGCATTTGTACAGGCACTAAACCCCAGAAATAACACTGGTGGGGAGGTAAATACACATACAGAGAGAGAGAAAGAAGTTTAAGTGAAGTTACAAATGTTTTTTAAATGTCTTATTTTATTTTTATTTTTTTACAGTTATTGTGGTTATTAATATTGTTGTTACTGATGTTGTTGTTGGGTAGGACAGAGAGTAATTGAGAGAGGAGGGGAAGATGGAAAGGGGGAAAGGAAGATAGACACCAGCAGACCTGCTTCATTACTTGTGAAGTGACTCCCCTGCAGGTGGGGAGCCAGGGGCTCGAAAGGGGATCCTTACTCCGGTCTTTGCACTTTTGTGCCATGTGTGCTTAACCCGCTGCGTTACCACCCGATCCTCATTTATTTTTAATTTTTTAACATTATTTTAATTTGTTTATTGGGTAGAGACAGCCAGAAATTGATAGGGAAGAGGGAGTTAGGGAGAGAGAGACACCTGCAGCACTGCTTCACCACTCTCAGAGCTTTCCCCCTGCAGGTGGTGACTGGGAACTCCAACCCCAGGGTCCTCATACATTGTAACACGTGCCCTCAACCAGGTGCGCCATTTGATTTTCTAATATAGGAGAAATTCAGAGAAAATTACATACATACACACACACACACACACACCATAGTACTGATCAACTCTGGCCTATGGTGTTGCTGAGTATTGAACCTGGAGCCTTGGAGCCTCCGCCATGAAAGCCTTCTACATAACCACTATGTTTTCTCCTTAGCCCAAAGTTACAAATATTTGCCATTCCCATGCTCCAGCAAGATTATATGTAAGATTAGTAAGCTATTTTATATGCTTATCTGACTTTCTCCTATGCTTTCAATTAAAAATCTAGAAGGCATTATTTTAAAAATTTATTTATAAAATAGAATAATAAAATAAATGGGGGCTGGGCGATAGTGCAGTGGGTTCAGTGCACATGGCACAAAGTGCAAGGGCTGGTGTAAGGATCCTGGTTTGAGTCCCAGCTCCCCACCTGCAGGGGAGTCGCTTCATAAGCAGTGAAGCAGGTCTGCAGGTGTCTGTCTTCCTCTCTTCCTCTCTGTCTTTCCCTCCTCTCTTGATTTCTTTCTTTCCTACCCAACAACAAAAGCTATAACTACAATAAGGGCAACAACATGGGAAAAAATGGCCTCCATGAGCAGTGGATTTGTAGTGCAGGCACCAAGCCCCAGCAATAATCCTGGAGGCAAAAATAAAGAAAGAAAGAAAGAAAGAAAGAAAGAAAGAAAGAAAGAAAGAAAGAAAGAAAGAAAGGGAGAAAGAAAGAAAGAGAGAAAGAAAGAAAATTTAAAAATAGTAAATAAAAGTAAATTAAAAATAAAAATATTTCGATAAGACCATAGGATAAAAGGGATACAATTACACACAATTCCCACCACCAGAGCTCTTTATCCCATCCCTTCCCTTGAAAGCTTTCCTATTCTTTATCCCTCTGGGAGTATGGACCCAGGATCATTGTGGGATGCAGAAGGTGGAAAAGTCTGGCTTCTGTAATTGCTTCTCCACTGGTCCTGGGCATTGGTAGGTTGATCCATACTCCCAGTCTGTCTCTCTCTTTCTTTAGTGGGGCAGGGCTCTGGGAGGTGGAGTTCCAGGACACAATGGTGAGGTTGTCTGCCCAGGGAAGTCAGGTTGGCATCATAGTTGTATCTGCAACTTGCTGTCTAAAAAAGAGTTAAGATATAAAATAGAACTAATTGTTGACTAATCATGAACCTAACGTCAAGAATATAGCAGATGAAGATTAGGGGATCTCCATTTTGGAAAAAGCTAGTAGGTCTATTTTAGGTACATTCCAAGAGACCCATGACTTTACCAATTTTTGCCTGAGCCTGACATCTAATATGCAGGCTGACCAAAGGTATTGTCTGGGGAGATGGTGTCACAGCTGGAAACAGGACTGATCAGGGAATAGAGTAGCTCCCAAATTGGAGAAATGTGTATAAGTATTGTTAACTGTGAACCCCATTGATTTTAAGAGAATTATACTTCCCAAATGCTATTGACGTTGTGGAGAAAAAGGGATCTGCTATACTGCTGATGTGAATGAAAGTTGGTGCAGCCCCTTTGGAAGGCTAACTGGAGAGTCATTAGACAAATAAAGATGGAATTAACTTATGATGTGGCAATACCACTCATAGACATTTTCCCAAATGACACTCAAACATTAATTCAAAGGGACAATATGCACCCCTACGCTCATAGTTGCATCATTCATAACAGCAAAGAGTGGGAACAGCCTAAACACCCATCAACAGAATGGCTAATGAAATTATAGGATCTATATTCCATGGGCTACTACTCTGTAATCAAAAAAGATGATATTGAGTCCTTGGGACAAAAATGGATGGAGTTAGAGATGTTTATGCTTAGATGAACAGGTAAAGAGATGGTTTCTACAACATGGTTTCAACTACCACATGGCTTCACTCATTTGTGGAGTCTAGAGAACTGCAAATAAAGAAAGAAAACATACAGAAGCGAGCAGACTATGACTAAGATGCTGTGAAAACTACAGTGGTAATCTTTGGCAAGTAGAAGGATGGGGACAGAGAACTTTGAGGGTGGGTATGATGTGGAACTATAGTCTTACAAAACTGTAACCCACTATGAATCACAAATGGAGACTGGGCAGGGGGAGAGTCTTACTTTTACAGTCATGACAGAGCACTTAAGCTTGATTCTGGAATATGGTCAGAGTGTCTACATTCTTCTAACAGTCTAATGAGAATGTATTGTTAATGTGTGGCTAATTTTCAGATTCTTTTCATGGGAACTCGGAAAGCATCAAATAAATTCTTGATGCTCCATACTGTCACTCACACAGTGGGATGACTGATGATAACTGCCAGAGGGCAGCACAATGGCTCACACATTACCATGAACAAAGACCCCAGTTCAAGCCCTTGGTGTTCACTGGGGGGGGGGGGGGGGGGAGGGGGGAGCTTCATGAGCTGTACAGTGATGGTGTAGCACTCTCTCTTTCTCCATATATAAAAATATATGAATATATATATAAAGAGATCAATATATAGATATATCACTTCCTCTCCATTTCTGTTTTTTTTAATTTCTTTACTGGGGGATTAATGGTTTACAGTCAACAGTAAATTAGAATAGTTTATACATGTATAACATTTCCACATAACAAGACAACCCCCACTAGGTCCTCCTCTGCCATCATGTTCCAGGACCTGAACCCTCCCCTCCCCCTACCTAAGAGTCTTTTACTTTGGTGCAATACACCAACTCCAGTCCAAGTTCTGCTTAGTGTTTTCCCTTCTGATTTTGTTTTTCAACTTCTCTTTATGCATTTGTTTTTATCAAATAAAAAAAAATTAAAAAGCTAACAACTGCTAGAACTTTCACATTCCTTCAAATTCCTTACTATTCTAGAAAAGAGACCACTCTCACTAATGAACAAATGAAGACACATTCAGGTTGATAACTTTTCCATGGACACACAATTAAAATGTTCCTGGGCTAATTTAGGAAGCCAGTCTGCCCAAGTGCTCATTAAGTCTTGCTACTAAACCTTCTGGTGACAGACTGACAGAGTTTTAACTTTCTCACACACAGTACTTTGTCATTAATAGTTTGGATCTACCCCTACTGCTTTGAGTAATGATTTCCCAGAGGAGATGCAAAATAATTTATCATTTGGGTAGATGTAGGGGTTACTATTAACAGGTGGCTATAGGAGGTGGGGAGGTAGATTTTTAAAGGCACTTTAAAATGAGCTATAACTTTTACAGTTATATTGGACTCTTATTTGGAAATGTATAGAGATGAACAAATACTTTCTCTTCAAGTGCTCTAAATTATAAAGGCTTAGTTCCTGGGCAGGTGACTTAGCAGGAAGAGCTCAGAACTTGCATGCATTAGGCTCCAATTTGATTCCAGGCACTGCTTATGCTGAAGTGGTGTTCTGGTATTTCTCTCTCTCTTTCTCCTTCTCCCTTTCTCCAATTCTCTCAATCAACATTTTTAAAAGCCTTGATTGTTTACTTATGTAATATTTTAATACCATTTTTTATTCAAACTCTAACCACTCTATACTTTTTTAAAAATATTTTTCTTCAGAGAGAGAGAAACACAGACATAAAGAGAGGTGCAGACCAGAGCTCTGCTCAGTTTTTGGCATACAACAATCCTGGGGATTGAGCCTGGGACCTCTTATGCAAAATAATATTATTCTTTAGTGTATAATTATTATTTGTCCCCATTATAAGCACCTTCCATGTGTTGAGTCACAGTCTTTATCACCATTATACAAAGTAGTTTTTATTCTCAATTAAGAGGACAATAAGGAGCAGAGGGAGAACGTGTTGATTAACTAAATCCAGAAACAAAAAAAAATACTGAAAGACTGGAGTAATGGTTTGATCTTAACAAGATAAATAGTAACCTGAGGGAGTCAGGCAGTAGCGCAGTGGGTTAAATGCAGGTGGCGCAAAGGTGGTTTGAGTCCCCAGCTCCCCACCTGCAGGGGAGTCACTTCACAGGTGGTGAAGCAGGTTTGCAGGTGTCTGTCTTTCTCTCCCCCTCTCTGTCTTCCCCTCCTCTCTCCATGCCTCTCTGCCCTATCCAACAACAACGATGACATCAATAATAAAGATAACTACAACAATAAAACAAGGGCAACAAAAGGGAATAAATAAATAAATATTCAATAAAAAAGTAACCTGAAAAAGAAAAAAATAAGAAGGTTCTTTGCTTAGGTCTCAAGCAACAGTTTAAGTATGGTGTGGAGAAAGTGTGGTTTATTAACCAAACAAATGTAAAGCAGGCAGAGCTCTTGTTCAGAAATAGTGAGGTTGCTGAAAGCTACGCATTTCACATCCAGTGGTGACAGTGATGATTCTTGTAGGAGGGGAGCAAGTAGATCAGGACTCCTCTGTTTCATAATTATTCTACACTTCGATTCTGGTTCCACTACTCAGCTGTGGCTTATGATGATACCAGGTTTATACCTAAAGCCCCAGACATGAAAGCCGTTTGGTATAATTGTGGTGCTATCTCCCCCCATCCTAGTACCCTACTTTGAAAATCTGGGGCTGGTTGTGCCACACCCATTAGAGTACACATGTTAAAATGTGCAGGGGCCTGGGTTTAAGCCCCTGGTCCCCACCTGCAAGGGGAAATCTTCATAACAGTGAAGTAGTGCTGCAGGTGTCTCTCTACTTTCCCCTTCTCAATTTCTCTCTGTCTCTATCCAATAAATACATAGATAAAATATTTTTTAAAAACATGAAAAATTGATAAACAATGCCAGAAAAACAGGTCACCTAGGCAGTGTACCACTTTGCCATGTGAGTGACCCACTTCTGAGTCCAGCCCCCAATAGCATTGGAAGAAATCTTTGTGCTGTGGTGTCTTTTCCTCTCTCTCTCTCTTTTTCTATCTGAGAAACTTAACCTTGAGTAGCAAAGCCCCGGTGACTATAGAAAAAAAAAGGGGGGGGGAACCTAACATTTCCTCTCCACTATTCCAAGCTTTGGGTCCATGATTGCTCAACAATTTGTTTGGCTTCGTATGTTAACTCTCTTTTCAGTCACCAGGTTCCAGATGTCATCAGGATGCTGGCCAGGCTGCCCTAGACTGAAGACCCCACCAATGTGTCCTGGAGCTCTGCTTCCCCAGAGACCCACCCTACTAGGGAAAGAGAGAGGCAGACTGGTAGTATGGACCGACCAGTCAACACCCATGTTCAGCAGGGAAGCAATTACAGAAGCCAGACCTTCCACCTTCTGCATCCCACAATGACCCTGGGTCCATGCTTCCAGAGGGATAGAGAATGGGAAAGCTATCAGGGGAGGGGGTGGGATATGGAGATTGGGTGGTAGGACTTGTATAGAATTGTACTCCTCCTACCCTATGGTTTTGTTAATTAATCTTTCTTAAATAAAAAAGAAAAAGAAAAAGAAAAAAAAAAGAAAAAAAGGGGGGGAGTTGGGCGGTAGCGCAGTGGGTTAAGCACACGTGGCGCAAAGCACAAGGACCTGCATAAGGATCCCGGTTCGAGCCCCTGACTCCCCACCTGCAGGGGAGTCGCTTCACAGGCAGTGAAGCAGGTCTGCAGGTGTCTGTCTTTCTCTCCTCCTCTCTGTCTTCCCTTCCTCTTTCCATTTCTCTCTGTCCTATCCAACAGTGATGACATCAATCACGACAACAACAATAAAAGGGCAACAAAAGGGAAAATAAATAAATAAATATTAAAAAAAAAACCTTTTTAAAAGGAGTAAAAAGATTACAAAAATGGAGTTATAACCAAATGATCTATTTAAAAGAAAACTGTATTTGCAAAGGTTCTAAAAGGATTTACAAAATAACTCACTTGGGTAGTGTACTGCATTGCTGTGTGCCAGCCAATTTTGAGCCTGGCCCCCACTGCATCAAAGGAGGTGTGGTGTTTGTGACCTGTGTCCTCTTTCTCTTTCCCTCTCTTACTCTCTCTCTCTCTCTGCTTTTCTGCTTCTATCATTAAAAAACCTGCAAGATGTTTCTAATTATTGGAGTTGTAGAGATATGAAGTGAACTGTCTCCAGAGATGATAAGTTCCGTTTCTGGAAGACTTTTCGGCAGAGCTGTTCCAGAGCAGATGCAATAATCTGATATTTCGAAGAGAGATTTGAGTGGTCTTCCAATCTTGGGTTTTCATTGTTCTCCCCTATTTGCTGTTCAACAGGGAAACATGGGTATCTGAAAGGTCACCCCGCATTCTGACTCCAGCCAGAAACAGCCTGCCCAGGGATGTTAGAAAAGGTCTGTCTTAAGATACAGAGTTTAGGTAAAAGTAACAAGACCTTAGTTATAAAAAGGAAGCCCGAATGTGGTGGCCGGGTTGTGCTGCACCCATTAGGGTGCATGTTACAGTGCACAAGGACCCAAGTTCAAGCCTCTGATCCCCAACTGCAGAGGGGAAGGCTTCATAGTGGTAAAACAGTGTTGCAGGTCTCCTCTCTCCCTATCTCCTTTAACCTTTCAATTTCAATTGTTCAGTGAATGAATAAATATATAAACAAATACTTTAAAAGACTGAATCCTTTCTCAATCACATGTATGCCTTGCGTCTCTACTCCTTCACTGTATTAAAATCTTATTTTTTTACAACCTGATCATAAATAACATCGGTTTCTGAAATCACTTCTAAAAGAGCCACCCCTGATTGGTTTACTCTGAAGTTCTACTCAAAATGATTTGGGGATCCTTGTATGAAGGCAGGTGTAGAAATAGCCTCTCAGCTTTCACCAAGTTCAAAGATTAGTGCTCACATTAAGCTCCTTACCTCTAAAGGAAAACTAATTTGACTTTAGGGCTTCTATATATCCAGAACAAAAGGATCCCTGCAGTGCACATTCTCCTGGGTTTAACAGGATTCTGTTTCCTTACTATGTGGACAAGAGGCATTAATGGTGAAATCACTCTTTAGTACAACACAAGATGTGGTTTCTGCCACCACAAGTAATCCAATAGAAGAAACATCTCATTGTTTTGAAGGAAGAAAACTCAATTCTTTTATGTTTTAATGCCTGCAAACACACATAGAATCTCAGTTTGTAATTACAACATTGCACTTCAGAGTCAGCACAACACTGCCATTGGAACTCAGTTTTGAACCCGAATGATAGATACTAGGCTTATGCCAGGATGCTGTCACGATTTCAGAACAGCTTTCTAAGTTAATATAGTTATTTAGGATGTTGTGCCTTCAAAGAAAAACTAGAACAAATATATTTTTCCAACAAGAGTGATGCTGTTATCATTGTTATTGATGTCGTTGTTGGATAGGACAGAGAGATATGGAGAGAGGTGGGGAAGACAGAGAGGGGGAGAGAAAGACAGACACCTGCAGACCTGCTTCACCGCCTTTGAAGGGACTCCGCTGCAGGTGTGGAGCTGAAGGCTCGAACTGGGATCCTTCCACCGGTCCTTGCGCTTTGTGCCACCTGTGCTTAACCCACTGCGCTACCACCTGACCCCCCCCCCCACCTTTCTGAACATAGATTGATCTTGTTTAGGGGTGAGGAGAGAGAGAGAGAAGGAGAGAAAGAGAGAGAGAGAGGGAGGTATTAATAAGTTCTACTGAACAGAAGACCTCTCATTCATCCTAATTCAAAATCAGGTCTGTTGTGTGACCTGGGAGGTGGCCCAGTATGTAGGGCACTAGACTCTGAAGCATGAGGTACCAAGTTTGATCCTTGGAATGGTTATATGCTGGAGTGATGCTCTACTTATCCCCCCTTCCTCCTTCCTTGTCCAGCTTATTGATAAATCAGTATTTGAAAAATAAAATAGACAAGTATTTTTATAAAATAAGTCCTTTAGAAATACATTATTAAGTGCCTTGTCCCTGGTTCCTTTCATAAGAACTGGAAATATGTATTATGGAAATATCTAGTTTGGTGAAATTCATAAAACTCTGTACATCATCTGCTGTTTACTATTTATCTAGTAAAGAAGATAGTATACACTTTTTAAATGTATAAATGTACTTTATTGGGAGTCGGGCAGTAGCGCAGTGGGTTAAGTTCAGGTGGTGCAAAGCGCAAAGAGCGGTGTAAGTATCCTGGTTCGAGCCCCAGGCTCCCCACCTGCAGGGAAGTCGCTTCACAGATGGTGAAGCAGGTCTGCAGGTGTCCATTTCTCTCTGTCCTATCCAACAACAATACCAATAACAACAACAACAACAATAATAACTAAAACAATAAAACAAAGGCAACAAAAGGGAATAAATAAATATTAAAAACATGTACTTTATTTCTGGAAGGTTATATTAATTAGACAAAGATGAATTTTCTTTATATTTTTCAAATGTTTTCACATTTTGGGCAAATCTGTATGTCCAACCACTATGGGAACTAAAATAAAATGAAAAAAAAAAAGTGTAAATTTGGTATCTAGGTTCTGTGGCTTTGTTAGGAAGTGCACCACCAGAGACGAAACTAAGGATTCCTATGAGCCAAGATAAACTAGTGCAAAATATATACCTGAAAGCAGAAGTACACAAGAGTCTGCAGTGAGAACCCCCCCAACACTTCCTCTCCACTATTCCAAGCTTTGGGTCCATGATTGTTCAACAATTTGTTTGGCTTTGTATGTTAACTCTCTTTTCAGCCACCAGGTTCCAGATGCCATCAGGATGCCGGCCAGGCTTCCCTGGACTTCAGACCTGGAGCTCTACTTCCCCAGAGACCCACCCTACTAAGGAAAGAGAGAGGCAGACTGGGAGTATGGACTGACCAGTCAACGCCCATGTTCAGCGGGGAAGCAATTACAGAAGCCAGACCTTCCACCTTCTGCATCCCACAATGACCCTGGGTCCATGCTCCCAGAGGGATAGAGAATGGGAAAGCTATCAGGGGAGGGGATGGGATATGGAGATTGGGTAGTGGGAATTGTGTGGAGTTGTACCCCTCCTACCCTATGGTTTTGTTAATTAATCCTTTCTTAAATAAAAAATAAATTAAAAAAATAAACTAAAAAAATGTCCTTTAAAAAGCAAAAAATAAATAAATTAAAAAAATAAAATAAAAAGAAAGTTCTCACCAGAGTAATGCAGTGGAAGGGTTGGCATTCCACTCCTGGCGTCTCTGGACACTGTGCAGAGTGAAATGTGCCAAGGTGGTACTGGGTGCATTGATTTGACTGAGACCAGCAGATTCAGTATCAAATGGTATTAGGTTAAGAGAAGTGTGGAGGAAAAGAAGCCACACTACAGAGGCTCCAGGACTGGAGAATAAGGGAGGTTCCTGCTGTCTTAAAGTTTAAGAAAACAATAGATAGTTATTATCATAACCAAACTATTTGGGGATTTGGTTGACTTTGAAAATCCCATGGTTCAGATTTACTGTATCATACAAGACACTTCACCATGATTATGCCATTCTATGCTACTTACATCTAGCTGTATCTCATACAGTGACACAACTAGTTGCTTCTGGTCTCCCTGCTCTAAGATTATAGGTGATTTAATATTTCAAAAAAAAATCATTATTTAAAATGTATTAAGAATTTAAACCCACCGTTAAAATTCAATCAGGTTACCAATTTGAAACCTTAAGTGCTTAGATTGAAGGAATATATACTCAGAACTGGGGTCTATAGATCAAAAAGTTTGAGACATCCAATCTATTCCTCACCTTTCATATTGAATAATGGCTTATAAGACAATAAATTAATAGGAATGTATATTAATACCATTCCCACCACCAAAGCTCTGCGTCTCTACCCCCACTTCCCTATAGTGGAGCTGAAAATCTACCCTTCCTCCCTTCCCCCCCCCCCCAGAGTTTTTTACTTTGGTGCAATATTCCAAACTCAGTCAACTTCTCCTTTGTATCTCCCTTACACAGTTCAGATACTGGGATGCTACCACCTTTCCCATAAAGTCTAATACTGATTTGAAACTACTACTATTATGTTTCAACAATAAAGCACCTAAGGTACTATCATATATATGCAGAGAGTCAGGGAGATAGATAGATAGATAGATAAGAGAGAGAGAGAGAGAGAGAGAGAGGAGACTACAGCACTGAATCTTCCTTCAATGCAGGCTATGCATGAACCTGGGTCAAACATATGGTAAAGAAGCACACTATTTATATAAGCTGTTTTGTCAGCCTTGCTTGCTCTGGGGTATTTTTGATAGTCACTGTCAAGTTCAACTTAACCATACAAGCCCCCCGGGATCTGAATGACTTCAGTCTTCTTCATCTGGGCCAGCTACCCATCTGTGATCACTTGTTTCCTACTCCTGCCACATCCCTGACCTGCTGTGAAAACCCCAATAGCTGTTTCACCTCATATTTTAAATATTATGGCATTATGACCAACAGGGATCTAAATAATTTATGTAAGACTGAAAGCCAAATCTATTCAAGTCAACTTCACATTTTTACCTTCATATCCAGTGAGATATGTTATGCCGCTCACAAAATGTTGAAAGAGGGGCACTAAATGTTTGGACCTAGGGTTCAATAAGAAGACTTAGATGGCTTCCTAGCCCTGAATTGAAGAAGCATTGATGATGGCCACTGCGTTAATACACTATTGAATTTGGGGTGGGTCAGCTAATAAAAGCTCTAAGAATTTACTAAGATGACATTACATTGTTCTTCACTGTGTAATGCTCAAACAGCACTGCAGGCCAAGGTCAAATTGCTCTTTAAATGATTTATCATCCGATACTTGATGGTTCACTTTTTTTTTTTTCCATCACTTGCCTTAAATGATTTTGGGTGGAGTAAATCCTTGAAAGGAAAAAGGACAAGACTACAAATTACATTTTTAGAGAAACTTCTTTCCTCAAGATACTTAAGAAGAAAAAAAAAAACCCATCTTTTGTGTAGACATATTTCCTATCATTTTATATGAAGCAGGAGAGTGAGTTATGTCTCCAAAACCTTTCTAGAACCCTGTGAGAAAACGTAGTTATTGTTTATATGCCAGAGATTAGGAATTATGGCTTCAAGCAGCAAAATTCTACCTTGGCCTGCTGATGAGTTCGGGCCATGAAAAGATACCCCATTACTCTCATTCTTATGAATAAACATGTCAACCTCTGTTTATTCAGTGTGAGACAAGTGACAAAGAACAGTGACAGATTTCAGATCCCTTTGGGAGTGGAGACTCAGCAAGTCGAATCTGGATTCCTTTTCTTGATGCTAGGGTATGGGAAAGGTGAGTGCGAAAGGACTATGGAAGCTGACACCAGTTGTGTCAATTTATTTCAGTGATTGATTAAAAGATCACATGGTTTTGCTAACGTGCAGAACTGCATCAATCTTTAAGAGAGCTGAAACTGCCATTGATTCAGCCTCGCTGTCTTTGGAGCAAAATACTGAAGGCCTGCATCCAACTGTTAGCAGCATAAGTAGAGGCAGGAGATGCTGAGCCATGGCATGGTCCGTAAAGAAGCAGACCTGGCAAATATATTCACTCCCCGTGCTCTTATTTTTAAAAGCCTGCATCTATTTTACCTGGTTAATGAATTGCAATTTAAAATGAAAATCTGAGTGATCACAGCAGTCACTAATTGAAGGGATTAGTACCCTAAAAACACATTCCCTTCAACAAGCAATTTGTGATGTATTTTCTCCTCACTTCTTAAATATATGAAGATGTTGATTATTATCTTATTCCTTTTAATTGAACAAAATGTGCATGCTCCTAAAAAAAAAAAAAAACAACATAACAGGAGTTTATAAGGAAAATAAGTGGGGCTGGGTGGTGGCACACCTGATTAAGGGTACATGTTACAGTGCACAAGGACGTGGGTTCAAGCCCCCATTCCCCATCTGCAGGAAAGCTTCATGAGCTAGGAAGCAGTACTATATCTCTCTCCCTCTCCCTCTCCCTCTCCCTCTCCCTCTCCCTCTCCCTCTCCCTCTCCCTCTCCCTCTCCCTCTCCCTCTCCCTCTCCCTCTCCCCCTCTCTCTTTAGCCCCCTTTCCTTTGATTTCTGGCTGTCTCTATCACATAAATAATAAAAAATTAAAAAGAAAAAAGTAAAGCATTCAATAAAAACTCTTCAGGTTGGTATTACAGCAATAAATTTTGGGGTTAGAAAAAAAGCTGATTCCAGGAGGGCTAACAAGATAGCACACTTGATGAGTATACCTGCTTTGAAGTGCATGTGACTCAAATTTGAGCCCTTCACAACACTAAGGGAAGTAGCCTCTCTCCCTCTCCCTCCCCCTCTCCCTCTCCCTCCCCCTCTCCCTCTCCCTCCCCCTTCCCCTCCCCTCCTTCCCCCTCCCTGAAAAATTCCAAAGCAGGAAAGTCCAAATGAGAACAAAACATTATTCAAAGGGTGGCAGTTCTGGGGTTTGAAGTGGTCTCATGAAACTAAAAGTCATACAACTATTTTAAAAAATTTTTATTTATAAAAAGGAAATACATGACAAAAACATAGGATAAGAGGGGTACTAGGCCACACAGTTCCCACCACCAGAACTCCATATCCCATCCCATCCTCTGATAGCTTTCCTATTCTTTATCCCTCTGGGAGCATGGACCCAGGGTCATTGTGGGATACAGAAGGTGGAAAGTCTGGCTTCTGTAATTGCTTCCCCGCTGAACATGGGAGTTGACAGGTCGATCCATACTCCCAGCCTGTCTCTCTCTTTCCCTAGTGGGATAGGGCTCTGGGGAAGTAGGGCTCCAAGATCACAACTATTTTAGAGAGCAATTTCATGATATTTTGTAAAGTAGAAAGTATACTCCATGACCATGTAATTCCACTTTTTTATTGTTGTTGTTGCCCTTGTTTCTGTAGCCTTGTTGTGGTCATTATTGTTGTTGATGCCATTCGTTGTTGGATAGGACAGAGAGAGATTGAGAGAAGAGGGGAAGACAGAGATGGGGAGAGAAAGATAGACACCTGCAGACCTGCTTCACCTCTTGTGAAGCGACTCCCCTGCAGGTGGGCCTGGGCTCGAACCAGGATTCTTACAAGGATCCTTGCACTTTGCATCACGTGAGCTTAACCCCTTGTGCTACAGCCCAACCCATAATTCCACTTTTAAGTATACCTTTATCTGTTAGTGTTCTTTCTCTCAAAGTTTCTTCATCTGTATCCTGATGAATTTCATAGAATTTCTCATCAGGCTGGGAGTATGGATTGACCTGTCAACGTCCATGTTCAGCGGGGAAGCAATTACAGAAGCCAGACCTTCCAGCTTCTGCATCCCACAACGACCCTGGGTCCATACTCCCAGAGGGATAGAGAATGGGAAAGCTATCAGGGGAGGGGATGGGATATGGAGATTGGGTGGTGGGAATTGTGTGGAGTTGTACCCCTCTTATCCTATGGTTTTGTCAGTGTTTCCTTTCTATAAATAAAACAAAATAAGAATTTACCTAATATTAGACTGAACTAGCAACATTTTATTTGTGACACAAGATACGATTGAAACAAGGTGAAGTTAATGGAGAGAGTGAATTACTCAAAACGTAAGACTAAAATCAAAGGAGATAAAAATCAGTGATGCGGCACAAGAAGCAGTGAGCTGATTCCTTTAGGTCAGGTGCAAGGTTTTGATCGTCTTTAAAGTGATAGGAAGCACCTGCTGAAATGTTCGAATAGATAAAGATTTGAGGCTGAGATGAGGGTGATTCGTCAATATTTGTATGTTAGGGTGATTGCTCCAGCTGAAAGGGTATCAGAAATTCTATGGGGACATGGCTGAGGGGATTAAGAGGAGTCATAGAGGAAGGGAACTGTTGCAGGCTGTGCAAGTGACAGTCAATAGTTCTGTCTAGAATGTTAACCACCACCACAGGGACACTCATAATGGAACAATATTCAAGAGACAAAATCAATAGGGCTCTAAGACTGAGTGGATATAGGATAAGGAAAGAGATGGGTGTGTAGTAGAGTAATAACTCTAGAACTTATGGTCTTTTCAGCAGGATGATGAGAGGCATGGGATGGAGAGATTATGCCATTTATTCAGGATCTGAGCACAGTCACTAAGCAGAGCCTCTGCCTGTAGGTGATTATAACTTCACCAACTTGACAGCAGCTGAAAATGCTGAATGGATAATAGTGCCGTAAAAATGATCAAGTTCATCGAAAAGAGGCAGGAAGACAAGGCAGCTGAATCTCAGGTAGCGATAATTGAAGCTACACATACCTTGTTTGCGCCTACAGTATGATTTTTTAAAAATATATGATTACCTCTCAGAGACTGGATTTTCTCTGTTCTTTAATGGGGTGAAATTGTGTCCACTCATAGGACTCTGGATAAATGGGGTAATGTAAGTGAAGTGTCTGGCTCAATCATGCTTAATGTGATTTTTATCTTTTAAGAATAAAGGGAGATCGAAGTGTGGTCCCATTTTCAATCTGAGCTGCAACCTTATTTGCTACTACTTAGCACAGTTTTTTTTTTTTTTAAAATAAAGAGGAATAGTTAGGTGACTCGTCTCCCTGTGAAGATTTACGTGAACTAGACTTGTTTTCTGAGTACTCATCCAGCAATTAAGCAGGTGTTTCCCACCACATTTTATAGTCACAAATTTTGAGATTAAGAATTCATTTACTGAATTATTTTTCACATTGACCAATACTTGTGGCTTCAGGTGAGATACAAACTTCAGGTGAGATATGAGATACTATTTTTTTAAGCAAAACTCCCTGTATGCATAGAACTCAGTAGGCATGACAATTTCCAGGCAGTGGACAATTGTATCATGCAAAGGAAAGAGCCAGCTTCCTGGCTGTCTTATGCTGAAATACTCCAATATATCAGCCCCAACCCAAAACAGAATAATAAGACCAGGGCATACAAATTCTTTTTTTTATTGTTGTAATTGTTTTTATTGATGTCATCATTGTTGGATAGGACAGAGAGAAATGGAAAGAGGAGGAGAAGACAGAGAGAAAGACAGACACCTGCAGACTTGCTTCACCACCTGTGAAGGGACTCCCCTGCAGGTGGGGAGCCGGGGGCTCGAACCGGGATCCTTATGTCGGTCGATCCTTGCACTTTGTGCCACCTGCGCTTAACCCACTGAGCTACTGCCTGACTCCCCATACAAATTCTTTTTAATTTTTAACTTTATTTTAAATAAAGAGATACAGAGAGGCAAGAGAGAGAAAGAGAGGGAGAGGGAGGGAGGGGGGAAAGAGAGGGAGAGAGGGAGAAAGAGAGAGGGAGAGAGGGAGAGAGAGGGAGAGAGAAGGAGAGAGGGGGAGGGAGAGAGAGAGGACTGCTCAGCCAGCTCTGGTTTATGGTGGTGCTGGAAATGAACCTGGGACCTCAGAGGCTCAGGCAGGAAAGTCTTTTGCATAACCATTGTGCTGTCTCCCTGGCCCCAGCTCCTAACATAATCATTGGGTTCTGGTTTGTCATGGTGAATCCAATCTGACAACACAGGAGTTTCTCTCTGTTCACGCAGTCCCCAGCACCTCCTAGTTAACATGATACATCTTGTCTTAAATGTTCACTTATACTATCTGCCCAGAACCTGAATTTATGGAGCTGCACAATCTAGTTACTTCATTAGCACAAGTATGAGGAAGCTGGGCTCTTGACTCAGACCACCACATAGGTTCAAACCATGGATCTGAATTTATCATCTACCCATGGGCAAGTTATCTAGTGCTCTACGCTTGCTTTTTCTTCTGTTAGCATAGATGTATTGATACGTGTTCTGTGGGTTTAAAAAAAAAAAAGATCCTGGAGAAATGGAGAAGTGTGTTACCTAGGTGTTCTTCTGAAGGCTTTAGTACAAATGGATATTAGATGTTCAACCACTCCTCTCTTTCTTCTCCTTTCTTCCTTTCTTTCTCTCCTTTTTTATAGCTTTATCTTCTTATTAGTGATCTAATAATGATTGGCAAGATTGTAGGATAAGAGAGGGTACAGTTGAATACAAATCCCACCATCAGAGCTCCAGATCCCATCTCCTCCATTAGTAGGTTCTCTGTTCTTTATCCGTCTGGGAGTATAGACTGAAGATTTTGATGGAGTTCAGATGGGAGGTCTGACTTCTCTAACTGCTTCTCCACTGAATTTGGACACTGACAAGTTGATCCATATTCCCAGCCTGTTTCTAGCTTTCCCTGATGATATAGGACTTTCGTGAGATAAGGTTCCAGGGCACACTGGTGAGGTCGTCTGCCCACGGAAGTCAGGTTGGCGTCATAGTAGCATTTGCAACTTGGTTTCTGAAAAGTATTAAGATATAAAACAGGAAAAACTGTTTGATAATCAGAAGCCTAAAGGTAAGAAAGAAAAGAGCAGATGGGAAGAAGCTAGGAAGCCTATTTTAGGTCTATTCCAAGGGGCCCATGACTTTACTAATTTTGGATGGAGTTTGAAGGAATTATGCTAAGTGAGATAAGCCAGACCTAGAAAGATGAATATGGGATGATCCCACTCATAAGCAGAAGTTGTTAAAGAAGAACAGAAAGAGAAACACAAGACAGAATTTGACTGGGTTTGGAGTACTGCACCAGAGCAAAACACTATGGGGTATGGGGCGGGTAGACTTTCAGCTTCACTGTAGGGTAGGGACCCAGACCTTTGGTGATGGGAATATTGTTAATATACACTCCTATTAACTAATAATATCATAAACCAATATTTAATCAATATGGGAGTGGAAAATAAATTAAATGTCTTGAATCTTTAAATGCATGAATTTCAATTCTGAGTATATATTCCTTCAATCTAAGCACTTAAAGTTTCAAATTTGTAAACTGACTGAATTCTAACCCTGGGCTTAAATTGTTAATGCATTTCTAATAACTTCTTCTGAAATATTAAATCCCCAATAATCTTAGACCAGGAACACCAGAAGCAACTAGTCCTGTCAGTATCTAAGATATAGCTATTTGTAAATAGCATCAAATGACAAAAATCATGGCAAGGTCTTTATAGTATAGTAAATCCTAACCAGGAACACCAGAAGCAACTAGTCCTGTCAGTATCTAAGATATAGCTATTTGTAAATAGCATCAAATGACAAAAATCATGGCAAGGTCTTTATAGTATAGTAAATTCTAACCATTGGATTTTCAAAGTAAACCAAATTTCCAAATAACTTAGCTATAATAATGACTATCTATTGTCTTCTTTAATTTTAAGACAGCAAAGAACCTTTCTCATTCTCTGTAAAATTCATGTTTCTCCCAGTCCTGGAACCTCTGGAGCTTTGCTCATTTTCCTGCATGCTTCTCTTGGTCCGTACTGCTGTTACTGCTGATACTGCTGATCTCAACAAATCAATGGAACCAGTGCCACCTATGTCCAGAAACGCCAGACCTGGGATGTCAACTTTCCAGTTCGAATCCTCTGGTGAGACCTTTCCTAGATCTTTCATTTTTCTTAAGCAGAGCGCTGCTCAGCTCTGCTAGATGGTGGTGTGGGAGACTGGGAGATAGAGTCTAGGATTTAGAAGCCTCAGGTATGAGAGTCATTTTGCATAATCATTACTAGCTTTCAACCACTCAACCTCTCTGGAAAGCTAGTCAAGTAAACATCTCTCACTTCCCTGTGCTTCACTTCAGCCAAGATTTACTAATTCTTGCTTATAGTTAGCACATCTAGACAGCTCTACTGCGCACTCAGGGTTGATGTTACCCTCCAGAGAGTGGTTTCACTCTAGGCTATGGTCACGGCCTGAATAGGCCTGGCTTTGCTGTTGCTACAGAAAGAGCCTTCATTTTGACTCAATTTCAGGAGTTCTTAGAAGATCTTATTACTGAGCAGTTACCCTCATCGCCGGCCCACTCACCACACTGAAAGTGCTTTATTCCTCTAGTTATATTCCTGGAGTTCAAACTCTGCTCCTTGTTTTTAAGACTTTCTAAGCCATCATAAATTCGTGGAGACTGAAAGCAATTGTTTTGCTTTTCTCTACAAGAAGGAAAAGCTACAAGCCTGACCTAAAACAAAAACATAACAAAACAAACAAAATACCCAGAAAACTTTTTTTTCTCACTATACCTTTCATTCCTCTTCACTATATCACCACACTGTCATTTGGAGATTACAGACTTTTTAGACAATAATCCTACATGCTTGAGACCCTAGAGGTCACAGGCTCAATTCCAGTGCCACCTTATGACTCTCTTTCTCTCTCTTCACTTTCTTATAATAAGCTAATTGATTAAAAATGAGAAATGACTTCATAGAACACACCTTTCTGTATATACTTGCCATCAGGGTTATTGCTGGGGCCCACTGACTCACTGTGACTCCACTATTCCTGATGTGTGTGTGTGTGTGTGTGTGTGTGTGTGTGTGTGTGTGTGTATGATTTTATTTGTTTATAGGAGAGAAATAGAATAAAGAAATAAGTAAAATCAAGAGAAACAATTGCTCTACCACTTGTGAAGCTAGCCCACTGCAGGTAGTGACTAAGGGCCTGAACCTAGGTCCTCATGCAAACTAATATGCCTACTCTACTGAGTGTGCACAATCCAGTCCCCCCATATCAATATTCTAATAGGTGTACAGTATTTTATAGTATGTAATATCATGTAAACATGTTCAGTATAATGTAATCTACCATAGGACACTGAAAAGAATATTCCAGGGTGTACATGTATGCACAAACACATGTAAAAAATCTTGACTTCTCATTTAAACATGTTGGAGACCTGAGCTAAGCTGGTTACAGTAGAGAGGCAGGATGCAGAGTGGATGAAATTGAATATAAGAGAGAAGAAGAAAGTTTAGGGCAGTTCCCAGATCTCTGTTTTGGATAAATGGTCTGTATAATGTGACAGCCAGAGAGAGAACATAGAAAGTGGTTTTTGAAAAGGGAAATAATGACTTCAGTTTTTTGCAGGTCACATTTCAGATGTCCGTACGGAATTCAAGTTGAGCTTTCCAGTAAGTGATTAGATATAATTGCCTGAAATTCAAGAATCAGGTCTCCACTGCCAAGTGTGTTCTGCAGTTGACTCTCAGATTGGACAGCTTCAGAAATTAGTGGCTTTGTGTGGGATCCAGTGTGAATGAGAGTGGAAGTTGAAGTTAGAGATACAGTTACATTATTGTTTGGACTCTAATACCTACAAGAGAGAAGATGGCTTCCATTTTGAAATGAGTTAATGCTGGATAGTAGTCATGCATTTGTTCACCCATTAAGGATAGATCCATTTTTGATACTTAACTTCAGAAATCTTTTATTTTTAAATTATGGAAAGTGCATACATTTACTTCTTAGGCTAGGTCACAAAAGTACTTGCTGATCTCAGGAAAAATACACATATTTATAAACCAGACATTTTGTTGTTTGAGTCACAGCAAGGACTGGAGGAAAAGTCTTGGCACGGGCTCAAAGAACATCTGGAGCTGAAGCTGAGAATAAAAGTTATGAAATTCTCATGAAAACATGTCAGTCAGAAACAGAGCCAGGGTCTCATGACACAGCTAGCTTTGTCAGGGGGCAGGGGTGGTCTGTAAATATTTTCCACTTCTAAGACTAGTTCCTTAATATGCAGGAGAATATACTTCTCTAGCTAGACAGGAAAGCAAGTATCATTTCTAAACTAGCCTAGAGGCAAAGGAATTTTCCATTTGGTGCCAGGAATCCCATCTAGCTAGCTTCAGAGACCTGCCAGAAAGCAGAAGTCACCTGTGTTTGCACTATTCCATCACCTGGAACCAGAGCTCTCATAGCCTCTAGAAGGAAAAGCAGCAGGCATTTCAACACTGCCCAGGGACATCCTTCCCCATTTCCTGCACAGCAAATTTACAGCACAGAAAATGAAATTTTCTCCCAAACTCAGTTACAGTGTATAACAGAAAAACACACAGCACACTTGAATTATTGTAAAAGGCTGGTTGTAATGGAACTTGTCAGAACACATGATTTAGATGTGACATTTAACTCTAATCTCTCTCTTTTTCTCCCACACTCGCTGTTTTGTGGTCAATCAGGGTTTCACTGCTCAGGGAGTTTTCCCAGACTGTCTCTCTCTTTCCCTAGTTGGACAGGGCTCTGGAGATGTGGGTTTTCAAGACACATTGGTGGGGTCTTCTACCCAGGGAAGTCATGTTAGCATCTGTTGATAGTTACTCAAGATCACCATGTGAAAAGACCAGGATCAGTGTATAAATATTTGTTGACTGGAAACCCCATTAATTTGATCTGATCTGGGGCCCATATTCAGTTTAGGAACCTATGTAATCTCTGCATCCCTGTAGATCTGAGCTTGCATTCTGTGGTCATGAGCAGGAATGTTCCAAGCTGCCCCAAGTTCAGAACCCATCTTCCTCAGGTGGTAGATAGAGTATGTTGTCTAGCCTCCCTTCAGAGGACGGAGCATTTATATACATTTCCCATATTTGGGGGCTACTCTACTCCCTGATCCATGTTCCTAGCCTTTTTTTCAGCCATGACATCATCTCCCCAGACAATAACTTGGGTCCACCTGCATATCAGATGCCAGGTTCAGGGAAAAAAAAAAAAAACTAGCATAGTCACAGGCCCTTTAGAATATAACTAAAATAGGCCTGCTAGCTATCTACAAAACGGAGACCCCAAATCTTTATCTGCACTATTCCAGCCTTTAGGTTCATGATTAGTCAACAATTTGTTTGGATTTATAAGTTAACTCTCTTTTCAGCCACCAGGTTCCAGATGCTACCATGATGCCAATCAAACCTCCCTGGGCAGACAACCCCACAAATGAGTCCTGGAGCCCCACTTCCCCAGAGACCCACCCCACTAGGGAAAGAGAGAGACAGGCTGGGAGTATGGATCCACCTGTCAACATCCATGTTCAGCAGGGAAGCAATTACAGAAGTCAGACCTCCCACCTTCTGCACCCCATAATGTCCCTGGGTCCATACTCCCAGAGGGATAAATAATAGGAAAGCTATCAGGGGAGGGGATGGGATACGGAGTTCTGGTGGTGGGAATTGTGTGGAATTGTACCCCTCTTATCCTATGGTCTTGTCAATATTTCCATTTTATAAATACAAATTAAAAAAGTAAAGTACTTCTAATGTGATAAGGACTGGGCTTGGTACCTGGCAAGAAGCTTGGCATACTGTCCAGATAGGCTACTGAGTTGTCAAAAAAGTTATGTTGTATTTTCCTATGGTTTTCTATGCAATAATGTGTCACTACTTTTCCCACAACCCCATATAATGCCTACTTTCAACTTCTCTTTCTATACTGTAGCAATCGGGTAAATTTCTCTGGCTGGAGGCTGAGTGGTAGAGCACCTGGCAGAGTGCATATGTTACCACACATGCTGACCCTTGTTCAAGCCCTTGTCCCTGCCTGTAGAGGGGAAGCTTCATAAAACAGTGCTTCAGTAGTCTCTTTATCTCCCTCCCTCCCTATCTCTTTCCCTCTCAATTTCTCTGCCTCAGGAGTTGGGCGGTAGCACAGCAGGTTAAGTGCAAGTGGCGCAAAGCGCAAGGACCAGTGGCGTAAGGATCCCGGTTCGAGCCTCCTGCTCCCCACCTGCAGGGGAGTCACTCCACAGGTGGTGAAGCAGGTCTGCAGGTGTCTGTCTTTCTCTCCCCCTCTCTGTCTTCCCCTCCTCTCTCCATTTCTCTCTGTCCTATCCAAGAATGACGACATCAACAACAATAATAATAACTACAATAACAATAAAAAAGGACAACAAGGGCAACAAAAGGGAAAAAATTTCTCTGCCTCAATTAATAATGAAGAAGAAGATGAAGATGAAGATGAAGAAGGAGAAGAAGAAAGAAAGAAAGAAAAAATGGCTACAGGAAGCAGTAGATTTGCCATGCAGGCACTAAGCCCCAATATAACCATGACAGGACAGGAAAAAAATAATCTCTGACTGAAAAAGAGTCAGAGACAGTTTAATACAATTTAGTTTTCTTCATCCCAGGGGGAAAGCACTTAATATTATTTGATGATGGTCATGGTGATAAAATTATTGGTAACTCAATGTCCTCTTCTCAAAGTTTGGCTAATTTTTTCAATACATTCATAAATTCAAAGGCAAATATGTCAAACAAACCTTTGATGTGTAGTGTCACATATAGGATAGAAAGTATTACTGAAGAGTATTTATTCACAGGTCCAATATTATGTGAGAAAAAAATTCTATTTATTTAGATGAAAATGTGAAGAAAAATACAGGAGCATTGCTTGTTAAAGAAAATTGATAATTTAAACCCAAAGTATATTTTTTCTGAGGTCAACAACTAGATTTTTATAGTTCTTATAAAATCATTAAATTAATACTATTTTGGTTAAATGCAACTGAAAATACATAGCAGTTGAGTTAGATAATAAGTCACATTTCTGCCTTGAGTAGCTAATAAGTCACATTGCTTGAGAAACATCAATAATAAATTGTGTATAAATCACACTTCGCTTTTTATTATTATTATTATTTTTAGATAAGACAAAAGAGCAAAGAAGCAGCAAAAGAGTGAAATAAACCACAGCGATGAAGCTTCCTTCACTGCGGTGGGGGCCAGCCTTGAACCTCAGTCACACACATGACAAGGCTGTGTGCCATTTATCTAGCCCTAAATCCTAAAGTCCTACTTTGCATTGTGGTCCAAGTCTACAGGATGTCTCTATGTGGGACACAGAGTAGGTCTTAATAAAAATCTTACATTACATTTTCTTGCAGCCTCACTTAAAATATGCTATGGAAGCAGCACCGTTTGTAACTGCAAGAACCTGGGATTAACCCAGATGATCAACATCAGATGAGTGGTTAAAACAAGTATGGTGTACATACATGATGGAATACTCCTCAGCTCTTAAATATGGTGAATTCACCTTCTTCACCACAACTTGGATGGAGCTTGAAGGAATTTTGTTAAGATAGTTAAGTCAGAAACAGAAAGATGAATATGGGATGATCTCACTCATAGAAGTTGAAAAGTAAGAACAGTAAGGAAAATAAAGCAGAACTTGGACTAGAGTTGGTGTACTAGGGTGGGAGGGAGAGCTCAGGTCCTGGATCATGATGACAGAGGAAGACCTAGTGGGGGTTGAATTGTTGTGTGTAAAACTGAGAAATGCTATGCATGTACAAATTATTGCATTTTACTGTCAATTGCAAACCATTAATCCCCTAATAAAGAAATTAAAGAACTGTATTATATTATACAGGATGGAATATTACTCAGCTGCTAAAAACAGTGAGGTCATCTCCTTTGCATCTTCTTGGATGAAATTCAAGAACATCATGTTGAGTGAAATGAGTCAAAAAAGAAGGATGAATACCAAATAATGTCACTTGTTATTGGGACTTAATAAAGTAGGGATGGGCGGGAAGATCACAAACTGAAACATGGACTGGGCATAGTATATTGCAATAAAGCAAAGAATTCTGGAGAGGGAGGGCACAAAGTGAAACATGGACTGAACGTGGTGTTCAGAGTTCACCAAAGCAATGAACTCTGGGGAGGGAGAGGGAGGATTGATAGGGAGAAATCTCTGGGGGGTCTAATAGAAAGAAATTATATGCATATATTGGTGATTTCATTGTAAGGCATTAACACCCTCAATAAAAAATATGCTAAGGAAAACTCAGACTACTGAAGAAAGAATCACAGTAAAGGATATGCATTTAAAATTTTTTTTATTTATAAAAAAGGAAACATTGACAAAACCATAGGATAAGAGGGGCACATTTTGCACAATTCCCACCACCAGAACTCTGTATCCCATCTCCTCCCCTGATAGCTTTCCTATGCTTTAACCCTCTGGGAGTATGGACTCAAGGTCATTGTGGGATTCAGAAGGTGGAAGGTCTGGCTTCTGTAATTGCTTCCCCGCTGAACATGGGCATTGACAGGTGGATCCATACTCCCAGCCTGTCTCTCTCTTTCCCTAGTGGGAAAGGGCTCTGGGGAAGTGGGGCTCCAGGACACATTGGTGGGGTTGTCTGTCCAGGGAAGTCCAGTTGGCATCATGTTAACATCTGGAACTTGGTGGTTGACAAGAGAGTTAACATATGAAACCAAACAAATTGTTGACCAACCATGGACCTAAGGGCTGGGACAGTACAGATGAAAAGTTGGGAGGTCCTCCATTTTGTAGATAGCTAGTAGGCATATTCTAGTTAAATTCCAAAGGGCCTGTGGCTATACTAGTTCTTCTCCTTCTCCTTCTCCTTCTCCTTCTCCTTCTCCTTCTCCTTCTCCTTCTCCTTCTCCTTCTCCTTCTTCTTCTTCTCCTCCTTCTTTTCCTTTTTCTTTTCCCCCTGTGCCTGAAATCTGATATGCCGGTGGATGCAAGTTATTGTCTGGGGACAATAATAGCATGGCTAGAAAAAGGACCAGAAAGATGAATCAGGGAAGAGAGTAGCTCCCTAAAAGGCAAAGGGGTATAAATATTGTTCACTGTAAACCCCATGGCTTTGGTGTGATCTGATCTGGGGCCCATATTTAACTTAGGAGCCTATGTGACCTCTGCATCCCTCTAGATCTGAGCTCACATTCTGTGGTCATGAGTAGGAACATTCCAGGCTGTCCCAATATCGACCCATCTTCCTCAGGTATAGCGAGGAGTATGTTATCCATCCTCCCTTTGGATGATGGAACATTCTCTACCATTGTTGATCCATGTTGAGGGCAATGTCCTATGGGGGCCCAGAAAGGGGTCTATTGTGTTGTTCCTGATAGAGATGACCAGTAACAATGGAGAGAGGGATTTACTTGAGGTCTAGGTCCATCATGTCTGTTTGGGAATCTCAGGACTCCACAACTAGGGCCCCAGCTGATGGGGTGGCCAGATAGTGACTAAAGAGTCATCATTAAAGTATGCCAGTCTCTTGCCCTTATTCAGCTTTTGCAGTCCCTGCTTTGATAAGGTTAGCTTTGGAGTGAGTGAGAGAACTGTAATAGGAAGTAGGTGAGGAGGGTATCTAAGTCTAAGTAGACACCATTTCATTATGAACTTGATACTGACTTGTTGTATGCTTTACATTAGGTTGTTCTAGCTCTCCCCCTGCCAAGAAAATTGGATCAGTCCTGCTAGTTTCGCAGGCCTGCTTGGCCCCGCCCCAAAGAACCCCGAGAGGGTTCCAGAGTTCCAGGGTTAGAGAGTGCTTGGTGCCATCGCAGGGCAAAGAGGCAGCAGAGTTCTGTTTGGTGATTAGTTTGGGTTAGTTTATGAATCGTTGTTCCTGAGTAAAGAAATACAGCTTCCCTGCCCAGTCGTATGTCTCTGGTCGTCTCTGTTACCCGCCCATGAAGCTAGCCCGGCCAGCTAGAGCCACCGAATTTTAACAACAAATGGCGCCCACATGGACCTGACCTGCGCATCTCTCAGATAAGTGAAGACAATTTGGCTACCTATGTACTATGGCCTTCTCTTCTGCTTGTGAAGAGATCTCCAAAGGCCTCTGCTCTTTCTTCATGAGACTGTTTTGCTGTTTCTGAAACATTTATCTCTTGACCACTCTGTGGTTTCCACGCGCTTGGCCGAACTCAGAACAGCCTGAGGAGTCTGGAAGAGTCAGCGGGCAAGAGGCGAGGCACGGAGCTGCCTTTTCCACCTGGTGGAACAGTCAGCCAGCCGGCTGCGCCCAGACAACCCCGTGCACCGCGCCCGCAGCCCCACAGCCCTGCAGCCCGCAGGAGGTGGACGCCAGGACACAGGAGCCCGATGCCAACACGCTGGAGCCCAATGCCAGCACACAGGAGCCCGATGACACCACGCAGGAGCCCAATGCCAGAACACAGGCCAGCCCACAGGAGCCGGCTCTCCACCGCGTGGCGCAGGGCACTGGACGCGTGATCCCTCCACGCTGCTTGGCCACTGTGAACAGGGCAGCAGACATGGCAGGGCCATGGGGCAGGGCCGCGGCAGCCTATCATGGCCACCACCCCTGGGCACCTCGGCCCGCGCCTTCTACAAGGCTGGCCTGCCCGCCCTCATGCTATGAATTCTGGAACGATCCCAGACCTCCCGCACCCCCGGGCTCCCTGCCGAAATTGGGCACACGAGATCTCTAGCTGCCGGTCCAGTCTGAAGGCAGACAAGCTGGAGTACGCAGAGATTTGTGCAGAGATCGCAACCTGCAATTCCTTGAAGTAGAGCTGTGTGGGAAGCCACCTCCGGATGGTGACCCCCCCCAACAACTAAGACAGTACATATCTAAATTCGTGTTTGAAATGACATGTCTTCCGTAACAAAGGTTTCTCTCCTTGTGTATTAATGACCATGTTTATGTGTATGTTTAAAGTTTGGTAAACAGTAACTTTAAGGCTAAATTCTTACTAGTCAAAGTTAAATGAAAAAAGTTTTCAACGTAATTCTCATAAAGATAAAATTAACTTACATTTAAAGTCTGAGGTAAAAATTAGTTAACAATCAATATATTTTAACTAAGTTGGTCTAAACAAAAGGTTAAATAGACTTGTTGATATGTAAAACTCTTGATTACCTTCTGTATTAGAAATGGTAGATTACACAATGGCTATGCTAATTATTCTCATGCCTGAGGTTTCCTTTCCTGCACACACCTAGGGTGTGTCTCCATCTTGAATGGGTGTAACAAAAGGTTAAAAAGATGTTGTTGATATGTAAAAGTCTCAAATTCCTTCTCTATTAGAAATTTTAGATTGTGCTGTGGTTATGCTAATAACAAGTTTTGTTTCATAGTAAGTAAATTGCAGCCAGCTGCCTTTGGGACTCTAGGCCATTCCCCACCCCCATGCAAATGCCTGTCGAGTCAAGTACGCCCCCCCAGAGGCAAGAAATGTTTTTTTTTAAGCTGATAAAGTTTTGCCCACAGAGGCAAGAAATGGCACCCTCAGGCCTTCCCTTGGCAGCACACTGGTTCTTGTTACTTGCTTACATGTTTCTCCATGTTTGTGCCAGTTTCTTTTTTTAAAAAATGCCTGTACGATATAGGTTTCTGTTCACCCCACACCCCTGATACTGTAGTCATTTAGTTAAAAAAAAAAAGGGGGGGAATTGTATGCTTTACATTAGGTTGTTCTAGCTCTCCCCCTGCCAAGAAAATTGGATCAGTCCTGCTAGTTTCGCGGGCACGCTTGGCCCCACCCCAAGGAACCCCAAGAGGGTACCAGAGTTCCATGGTTAGAGAGTGCTTGGCACCGTCGCGGGGCAAAGAGGCAGCAGAGTTCTGTTTGGTGATTAGTTTGGGTTAGTTTATGAATCGTTGTTCCTGAATAAAGAAATACAGCTTCCCTGCCCAGTCTCTGTTACCCGCCCGTGAAGCTAGCCCGGCCAGCTAGAGCCACCGAATTTTAACAACACTGACTCACTAAAGACTATTGTGTATTTTTGCTTTCAGGTATATATTTTACGCTAATTTATGGATACATGTGAACATATGCTCTATATTACGGGACCTGGTCTATATCTAGGTTTTGGGACTTTGTTAGGAAGTGAACCTCCTGGAATGGAATTAGAGAATACCATGAAAGGAAAGGTCTCACCCAAATAATGAAGGTGAAGGGTTGACATTCCATGCCTGACATCTCTGGACACAGTCTGAAGTGAAGCATGCTGAGGTGGTACTTGTTGCATTGATTAGGTTAGGATCAGCAGATGCAATAGCATTTGGTATGACTTGAGAGAAGCATGCAGGAAAGTGAACCCCACCCTAGAGGGTCCAGGACTGGGGGATATATAGGCTCTATAGAGGAAGCAGGAGGTTCCTGCTGTCTTAGAGTTTAAGAAGACAATAGTTAGTTATTGCTATAATCACATTATTTGGCATTTGGGTTAACTTGAAAAATCCCTTTGTTAGGATATACATTTTTAAGAGACACTCATCAGTATTTCTCATATTCAACTGAGCCAGGATCCTATAGGACAAAGACCACAATGACTTGTGTGGTCAGTAGGGAATAGGAAGTAGCACCCCTTGTTAAGCGCGCACACATTACGGCACACACATTACAATGCACACGGAAGGACCCAGGCTCAAGCTCTTGGTCCCCATCTGCAGGGGGAAAGCTTCACGAGTGGTGAAGCAAGGCTACAGGCGTCTCTCTGTCTCTCTCTCTCTCTATCTTCCTCTCCCCTCTCAATTTCTCTGTCTCTATCCAATAAATAAAAAATAAAACCTATTTTAAAGAAATGCAAGGTCAGTTTCACTATAACAGAAAATGCCGTTGAAGGCTGAGATGATAAGCTTTCATCAAGGTAGAATAGACACCTGCAATCAAATGCCAGCCAAAGAATTTTCCTGTGTCTAAGTTAGTGTCTACAAAAAAATTCAACTTAAGTTACAGGACCGTGGGAATCAGAACTCATTGTCCCTAAATAACTGGGATGTAATAAACCCCATTTGTTTAAACCCCAGTCAAAACTGAGCCATTTTTTTGTTTTCTAATTACTATACTCAATTATAGGATGATATCAAAGCAATGTCAGAGAAAAACTGGTGAAAATGCAGCTGATGTTAACAGATATGACGTAAATGTTAACTTTTTATTATATTTATTTTTTATATTTACTTATTCCCTTTTGTTGCCCTTGTTGTTTTATTGTTGTAGTTCTTATTGTTGTTACTGATGTCCTTGTTGGATAGGACAGAGAGAAATGGAGAGAGGAGGGGAAGACAGAGAGGGGGAGAGAAAGATAGACACCTGCAGACCTGCTTCACCGCCTGTGAAATGATTCCCCTGCAGGTGGGGAGCCGGGGGCTTGAAGAGGGATCCTTCCACCCGTCCTTGCGCTTTGCGCCATGTGTGCTTAACCTGCTGCGCCACCGCCCGAGTCCTGAGCTTTTTATTTTTAATTTAAGAACTATCAGTGTCTTTCCCCCCTTCCTGCTTTCCACTGCCATGTATATTTTCCTTACTGATCATGTAATTCACCAGGGAGAAAACTATCTGGGAAGAATCAATGCCAGTACCTGACACTATTCATTTCATTTGGTGTCTTTGTCTTCTTGAGTCAGCACAACAGTTTTTGAGGCCAAAACAGTGAGTTCAGCTGTCAGCTTGGCCCGCACTTTGTGTTAACCTTTTCTGTTCAACTCAGATCATAATTACTTACTGAGAAGCAGTTATCTGTTCACTGAGCATTATGTCAAAGCAGCAGAAAATCCAAAGAGGTAAGCTAATCCCTGATTTGGATTCACAGTTTGATGGGCAATAAGACACATATGCTTAATATAAAAATCAGTGAACAAAATAGCATCTAGTCTAGTACCATAGTGCTTTGCAAACCAATGCCTTCAGTCTTTCAGAACGAAGAACATAGTAACCCATTCTTTTAAAAAATTAACTTTATTTATTCAACAGAGACAGCCAGAAACCTAGAGGAAAGGAGGAGACAGGGAGAGAGACAGAGGGACACCTGCAGACCTGCTTTGCCACTCGCAAAGCTTCCCCCCGCAGGTGGGGACTGGAGACTCGGACCTGCATTGAAAGATATGTACTCAACCCGGTGCACCGCCACTCAGCCAGTCCCTGGCAATCCATTCTTAAATATACATATGCATAGTAAGTTTTTAAAAGTTGTCATCACTGTATTTTAGTGGCATTTTCACCATACAATGATTCTTTATTTTTGCATTAAAGTGGGCTGGGAGGCTGAGGAGACAGCATAAGGGTTAGGCAAAAGACATTTCTGCTTGAAGCTCTCAGGTCCTAGGTTCAGTCTCCTAAACCACCACCAGCCAAAGCTAAGCAGTGCTCTGGACTCTCCTAATAACTTCCTCTCTTTCTCTAATTCATTAAAAGAATAAATTAATAAACTATTTAAAAATAATAAAAATAAAATCAAGATGGTCACAATATGATAAATTAATTCCATGTCCTATTATAAAATTTCCCCCCCACCCAATCAGAAAAAACACACCAACTTATAGGCAGTAAGTTCTAAAACAAATGCTTGGATGGAGAACAATCAGTGTACTCTGTATATCATGGCGAGTCTTTGAATAATATCCTTTTGCTGTAATTTGTTGATGAGAGAAAAAGAATTCCCATCAAGACTGAACAAAAAAAGACACTGGACCTGATTTCTTTATATCTCCTTTCTACTACAGTTGCAATTTTCAAGAAGTGAATTTAGAGAACTAAATCAGTCAAAATGAAGTGTGCCTGTGTGCATTTCCTTTGTTTAAGTTCTGGTGGACTCCTTCATTGTCCCTCTGTCTCTTGGGATGTGTAAACAATAAAATAAATATTTAGAAAATTGTAAGTATCAATACTTACAAAGGCATTAGTTCTTTCTTTTCCTAAATATATATTTTGTATCACATTAAATTTTTCTCTCTTGAGAGAAAGAAGCTGTTAGAATAAAGAGAAAGTAGTTTTAATTTTTCTAAGTGGGTTATTGGTACTTTGATAGTAGACAGGGTGTGGTAACATATAGCAAAAAGAGCTATTAAATTGTGTTCCTAAGACAAACAGCCCTATAAACCAACTCAAGAGGAATTTGAAAACTACAGGTAAAAGAAAAATTATACAAACTCTGCCTTAACAAACTGATCTGCATCTCTATATATTTGTCAACTTTTTTTTTAAAAAAAGCTTATATAATAAGAATCACATCTTATCATTATCTGAACATTTCATTTATAATATATTATAATGGCTAAATTCATTTAAGTAATTATAAACATACAGAGAAAGAGATAAGAAAAAATGAAAAAATGTGCATTGCTCTGCATGTATGAGAATAAGAAAAAGGTCATCAAAATCCAATTTAGTAAGGAAAATTAATTATCAAAGGCATTTTATATAATTGTCCACTAAATTATACTTGACATTAAATCAAGTGGAAGGAGAAACACCTTAAGTCATTCCCTTTCTATTTCAAGTGAGAGATGCTTACATCTGAGTGGATAAACACTTCTAAAGACCATAATTTATTATTTTTAAATGAGAATATTGAAATTAAACTACATTTTAATTATCTTCTTAAATCAATGATCAGAGCTTTTTCTTTCTTTTTTGCCATTTTTTTTCACTTAGAGTAAACAGTGAACCATTTTGCTCATTTCTCAAAATTTCTTGAATCGATCCAATATTCTCTTATAGTAAATATCTGGTCTCCAAGCTTGTGTTACTAACTAATATACAGAGGAAAGTCTGTCTACTCCAAATTCTTGGAGTGTGTGTGTGTGTATATGTGTTTTTTATGTATAGTTAGCCTGAAGAGAAAAAAATAATAAGACACTACAGGAAAATTGATCAAATGCCTTCTGTTTGATGTTGATTTAATAATTTTCAGAAGAGAAAAATTTGGGTAAGACCATATCTGATTTATTTTAACATCATCACACTGTGATTCATCTTTAGATAAAAATAAAACAATTAAAATGAAACCTTGTACCAGTTGCACACCTTGAAGAAAATATTGGTGAGGTAAATAGATGAGAGAGAGAGAGAGAGAGAGAGAGAGAGCAGGATCAGGGAGATGACAAGCAATAGCATAAGGAGGAAAAAAAAAAAAAAAAAAAGCTCTGTCAGATATTAGTTGAAGCCAGAAAGCCAGTGAGCATAAATCTAAACCAACCATTCACTTACAGAGCCAGTGACCTTGAAGACATGAATTTATTTCCTGGTCAAATACTTTCTGTTTAGGTGCTCACCATTTAATCAATGGCCAAGCCCTCACTCGAGTCCAGATTAATTCGTGCAGCTCAAAAGTTCATTAAAACCCTTCTTCCAGCCAAACAGATTCATTCCAAACCATTTGATAGTAGCTTGGAATCATTTCTCAAAATCTAGTCCTGGAGGGATGGGGGGAATCCACTAGTGGCAATGGAAAGTAAGAATCCTGGGAGCCCTCCTATTGTTCTCAAATGCCAGGGATTGCCATCCTGTGGCTTTTGGCTAGGAAGGGTAACAGATCTCAATGGCTCACATACACACGTGCTGCTGGCTTTGTTCAGGATCCACTCATGCAGCCTCACAAGCAAGGCTGTTGGTCTGATGGAAGTTGAAACAATTACAAGTAAAATCCTTTGCCATCTTTCCCATTTCCATTTCCAGTTCTTCTTCTAGCGTTTGCCCTTCTTCCGTAGCCAGTCAACAGCGTCAGGTTGAGCCTGATGTCAAGTTTCGAGACCTCCTTTGAATCTGGAGAGGTGGCAGTCATTGACTATGTGGGTCATAGTCTGTCTGGAGCCGCAGGGGCAGTTCGGGTCGTCTCTGGCTCCCCAGCGATGGAACATAGCGGCGCACCGGCCATGGCCTGTTCGATAGCGATTGAGGAGGGCCCAATCATAACGTGCTAGGTCAAAGCCGGGTTGAGGCTCGCAGGGGTCTGTGATGAGGTGTTTGTTCTTTACCTCAGCTGACTGCCAACTCTGTTTCCAAGAGACTGGAACAGAGAAGTTCAGTGTAGGCGTAGGGGACCAGATTGGGTGACGAGACGTCAAGCGTTGGACAGGGTGGGCGAAGATCTCCGCGTATATTGGCAGGTCCGGTCGAGCGTAGACGTGGGAAATGAACTTAGATGATGCCGCATCCCGACGAATATCTGGCGGGGCGATGTTGCTAAGAACTGGCAGCCATGGAACCGGGGTGGAACGGATGGTTCCAGAAATTATCCTCATGGAGGAATATAATTTGGAATCGACCAAGTGGACATGGGGGCTACGGAACCATCCTGGGGCACAGTATTCTGCAGTGGAATAGCATAATGCCAGAGATGATGATCGTAGTGTGGAAGCGCTCACGCCCCATGAGGAGCTGGCCAGTCTTGCAATGATGTGATTCCTCGCGCCCACCTTTGCTGCAGTTTTTATGAGATGTTCATGAAATGACAGAGTGTGATCGAGAGTAACGCCAAGATAGACTGGCTGGGCGACCCAGATGTGGCTGACCATCTCATTGCCTCCCTGGATGTAGCACGCCAAGCCTGCTGGCAACAACTCACGGAAAGTCTGAACTTCACCCACTCAAGTAGGAAGGCCTGGAAGCTTCTTCACAGACTGGGTGCCGGTAGCCAACCCCCTCCCGTCTCCCATCCTCCCGTATCTCCAAACTCAGTGGCCAGTCACCTAACTCAAGTTGGACGTGCTAAGATCAACCCAGTCTGGAAAAGAGAAATTTCCCACGAGTGGTCATCCCACTTCCGGTTTTCTTGTCCATCTCCAAAACTCTCTCCCTTTACACTGTCTGAACTGGAAGACACTTTGAAGAGGGTTAAACCGGGAACAGCTGCTGGCTATGACAACATCACCCCAGAACTCATTCTTAACCTGGGCCCTGCGGCAAAGAAGTGGCTCGCTTCATTCCTGTCCCACATCTTGGAATCTGAGTCTATGCCCAAAGTTTGGCGTCGTGCGAAGATTATAGCGGTTTTGAAACCAAAGAAAGACCCAATACTGGCTGCCAGCTATAGACCAATTTCTCTCCTCTCCGTGTGTTACAAACTCCTTGAGAGGCTGCTTCTGTCACATATTTCTCATCTTACAGAGAAATTCCTATCACCCGCCCAAGCTGGTTTCCGCCCAGGAAGATCTACCTGCGAACAAGCCCTGGCCCTCTCAACTTACATTGAAAATGGATTCCAGAAGAATTTAAAGACGGGTGCTGTCTTTGTGGATCTCACAGCAGCCTATGACACGGTCTGGCACCATGGTTTCCTAGTCAAGATCTCAAGATGCCTGCCTCCATGGGTGGCCAACACTATATCGTTTCTTCTCCAAAACAGAAGATTCCGGGTGCATCTGGGTGACAAGTCTAGCAGATGGAGACTTGTCTCAAGTGGCCTCCCCCAGGGCTCTGTTCTGGCTCCTATGCTATTTAATATTTACATCAATGACCTCCCAGAAACTTCTTCAAGGAAGTTCATCTACGCCGATGACATCTGCTGTGCAACTCAGGCATCAAAGTTCGACATGCTCGAGGAAACACTCACGAAAGACATGTCTCTGATATCTGATTACTGTAAAAAATGGCGACTAATCCCTAGCACTGCAAAAACGGTATCATCTGTTTTCCATCTACACCATGCCTCGGCCTCGAGTGAGCTTAATGTGCAGCTTGGCGATATGAGAATCCATTTCCAGTTATCTGATTAGTTGCCAAACCAGGAGACTGTGTGAGAGTGAGTGTGCGTGTGTGTGTCTGTGTGTGTGTGTGTGTGTGTGTGTGTGTAGTGAATTACTTAAGTATACTACACAGGAAGAAAATATGGCTTTTTCTGACTGTTTCTGGAGATTTAAAATGCTCTTGCATATCTGAGAGCTCCCTAGCACCTATTACAGCTGGCTGGACAGGGGAATAAATGGAGTATTACAGTGTCATTCAGTGTAATATGATTGTCTTCTGGCCATAATTCTCAGTGGCTAATGAGAAGATAGCAGTGTTACACACTTAACTGGTAAGTTTCTACTGCATGTGGAATATGAATATATATATTGTTTAAAAGACATCGGCCCCATTTAAAATATCTCCTTTAAAAAGGAACCAAACCTAGGGCAATAGTTCAGTGCACTAGCGAGAACACAGGACTTGCATGTCTGAGGACCCAGGTTCAGTCCCCAGAATGGCCATACGTCAGAGGTGAGGAGTAATCTGTCATCTCCCTCTCATGAAAATGTGCAAATATATATATTAACAGGCATATATTTTTCTATATATAATTATACATGCTTTAACTATAGCTTGTGAGAATTTAGATTTAACTAACTGTACTTCATTTATAAACTTTTAAATGTCTGGATAGATCAACAATACAATATAAATACCTGCTGGTATATTCTCTTTACCTGGTATGCAAGTCTCTAAGTTATATATTAAAAATATCAAGCAAGGGTCACATGGAGTCAGTGGATACTTAAAGATTCACGTTGTCTATGAGTTCCCAGAAGCCATTAGCTTGATAAAGTATCTATCATCATGTATTATCCACCATCACTATCCTATCATCATGATTATCACTTGCATTTTAGGGGACAGTAGATCAATAGTGATTATGGCAATCTCTAGAAAATAGAATTACTATAAAACATTATAGAACTCATGTATAGAGCTGATTTTTACAGTACCAAATGATATTTATTTCTTTTTGATATATTTTTATTATTTTTTAAGACAAAAATCGAGAGAGGAGGGAAGGATATAGAGAGAAGGAAAAAGAGAGGCACCTGCAGCACTGCTTCACCCCTACACCCTAAAGGTGGAGACCAAGGGTTTGAACCTGAGTCCTTGGATATGGTAACATGTGAGCTTAAACGGGCGTGCCACCACCCAGACCTTTATTTATCTCCATGTAATCATTTCTATGTAACTGTCATGCTACAACAGAGTATCATAAATACCATTACTAAGAAATTGTTTCCTTAAGAAAACAGGTATAAAACATTGTAGCAAACTTATATCATTCAAATGGCATAACCCCCTACAGAAAAATACAGATTAAAACCAGCTACTTCTTTTGAATCTTATGTCTTCAGTTATTTCTCAGAGCCTTTAGGGTTTCAAGTATATGAAAATCCTCTCAAATGGCACTTACATATATTGCTGTATTTGTATATAGTTACACATTTATCGAGTCTAACCTAAAACTTTCAAGTTTGAAGCAAGGAATGTCATACCTGCTTAGTAAATGAATGGGAGAAAATGTTGATCATTACTTTCTTTTTTAAAGCACTTTCTTCATTTGGCCCACAGGACAAAACACTCCCATTTCCCCCATGTCATTGCCTAACAACCCCCTTCTCAGTCTCTGTATTTCTTTTCTGTCATTGCAGTAACTAATAGCTAAAATTCTGGCAGTCTGGGGCAAGACAAATTTAGTAACTGAGAATACTGAAGGTCAAGAATTCAAAATGGATGCCACTGAGCCCACTGTCAAAGATCCCAGCTTAAAGGGTCCTTGGGCACAAATTGGCTCTGTCTTTTCTAGATTCTGGAAGCTGCTTTCCTTCAGCCACATGATTTACCTCGCTGTGTCCATCATCTCATCTTTCTCTGCTTCAGATCTCCCTGCTTCACTCTTTCTGGTACTCTTATGGTTGCACTGAACCCATCTGGACTATCTAGAGAAGAGAGTCCCATTTTCAGATCATTAATTTCAATTTGCAAAATCACTTTTTCTATATAGAAATTGCAATATTTAAGGAATTAGACCATGAACATCTTTGGCATGGCTTCATCCTACCTACATTCTCTTTTGTTGATTCTTCTACATATTTCTTTTTTTTTAATTAATTAATTTTATTTGTTCATTTATTGTATAGCAACAGATAAACAGATGGAAGGAGAAGACAGAGATGGGGATAAAAAGAGAGACCTGCAACACTGCTCCACTGCTCAACCCAAGGACTTAATCCTCAGACTTTTTCTTTTTTTTTTTAATTGATATCTACACTTATTTCTTGGGTTGGTTGATACGGTGGTTCACAGGGCTCACATAAATCATCATCATTTACAAACATTTCTTACTTTGTTAGAGATATCAAACTGTATATATTCAGTTTAGAGCACTCCGTTGAACTCCAGTTTCATAATTTGTACACTGGTATTGCCAACTGGCATCTTAAAATCATTTTTCATGCCTCAAATACCTCAAATGGAACTTCTCATACTTTTTATATCCAAAAGATTATTCTCCAAGTTTCTCATCACAGTACCTTCAAATTCTGTTTTTTTCTAAGACAAAAATCCATAAGCTATTTTTTGACATATGTCTTTTTCTACAACCTTTACCCAACATACACCAGAAAAATTGCAAGTTCTATATTTAAGGCAAATTTGGAGTGGAGGGGAAATGACATTTCTTTTCCTGTAGAATTAGATTAGTATAACCTATGATTCTCCCCTGAATTATTACATCTTTGTTTTCAACTCAGCAAAACATAGTTCAGATAATTTCACCACTAATGATGCTCCCTCCCTCACAGAGAAAAAATAAATTATAAAAGCATGCTGCTACCTTTTCCCTCATGAGGTATCTTTTTTAACCTGTGACTCTTGTCTCTTTATATTTTTTCTTTCTCTCTCTCCCTTTCTCCCATCCTTTCCTTTTTCTCTCAATATCTTCCTTCCTTCCTTCTACCCTTCCTTCCTTTTCTTTCTTTCTTTCTTCTTTTCTTCCTTGCTTTCTCCTTTCTTTCTCCTTCCTTCCTTCCTTCCTCCCTTCTTTTCTTTCTTCCTTTCTTCTTTTCATTCTTCCTTTTTTTCCTTCTTTCTTCTCTTCCTTTATTTCTTCTTTCTTTCTCCTTCCTTCCTTCCTTCCTTCCTTCCTTCCTTCCTTCCTTCCTTCCTTCCCTCTTTGTTTTTGGTTCCTGCTGCTTCTGATCCAAACCCCCTTTTTTACTCACTGACTACAAAAGGCAAGTTCTCCTTTTGTGGACCTTTGAACCTTCTATTCTTAGTGACTCTTCATCATTATCCCTTCGACTTGCTACCTTCCTTTCTCTGAGTCTTTTTCTAAATTTGGTGGAGACTTCACTGAGCCCTTTCTACTTCTGCCTCTACACTCTCCTTACCTCCGAGGTACCTGTGCCTGATGTTTTCTGATCTAGCCTTTCAGTTGGCCTTCAAACACTCACATTCATTTTGATGTGCGCTAGGTTCTTCCAAGGCCTTATAACTTGTGTTCTATACTTTCTCTTTAAAATAACCCCAAATTATTTAAGCTGCAGAGACTGCGACATTTGGATCAGCCTGACTTGTTCACAGTCTGTCTCCTTCATAAGAGTGGAAGTTCCATAAGGGCAGACATTTTGTCATGTATTTTAAAAATATTTTTATGTATTTATTGGAGAAAGACAGACAGAAACCGAGAGGGAGCAGGGAGATAGAAAGGCAAAAAGTAGTAGCTCCTCCTTGAAGGTTCTGAAAAATACAATAACAAAACTTACCCTGGGGGGGCAAGGTGGTGGTGCACCTGATTGAGCCTACATGCTGCTATGCTCAAGAACCCAGGTTCGAGCCTCCGCTCCCCACCTGCAGGGGGAAAGCTTTGCAAGTAGTGAAGCAGTGTTGCAGGTGTCTCTCCTCCTCTATCACCACCTTCCCTCTCAGTTTCTGCCTATCTCTGTCCAATAAATAAATAAAGATAATAAAAAAGATTAAAAAGAAGAAGAAAGTCAGAAAGACAGAGACATCTGCAGTACTGCTTCATCACTTGAGAAGCTTTCCTCCTGCAGGTGGGGGCCAGGGGCTTGAACCTGGGTCCTTGCACATTGTAAGATGAATGCTTAGTGAGGTGTGCCACCACCCAACCCCATCATATTTTATTATTTTGGCATTCAGTTTGTAAAGGAGTACCTGGCACAAATCTACGGTAAAAAACTATTGAATCATATAAGAAAATTGGTAGAAAATAATAAGGAAATTGTCAATGGGTATAAATTGATTATTTATAGACATCAAACTCTGATGTTGAAAAGGTATATTATTGGCCTGTTCACATTGTCTAGCTCTAACTCTCAGGAGGCTAGAAATAGACCTACCCTATGACTCTGCAATTCCTCTCTAGGGAATATACCGTAGGGAACAAAACATAACCATTCAAAAATATTTGTGTATACCTGCTATGTTCATAGCAGCACAATTTCTAATAGCCAAAGACTTAAATCAACCCAGGTGTCTAATAACAGATAAATGGCTGAGTAAACTGTGGTACACAGTTTCACACAATGAAATACTACACAGCTATTAAAAATGATTATTCATTTTCTTCACCTCATCTTGAATGGAGCTTGTAGGAATTATGTTAAATGAGATAAGTCAGAAAGATAAAGATGAATATGGGATGATCTCACTCAAAAATAAGAACAGAAGGGAAAACACAAAGCAGAACTTGGACTGGAGTTGGTATTATGGCACCAAAGTAAAAGGCTACGTGTGTGTGTGTGTGTGTGTGTGTGTGTGTGTGTGTGTGTGTGTGTATGTGTGTGTGAGTGTGTGTGAGTGTGTGAGTGTGTGTATGTGTGTGTGAGAGTGTGTGTGTGAGTGTGTGTGTGTGTGTGTGTGTGTGTGTGTGTGTGTGTGTGTGTGTTCAGGTCCTGGAACATGATGGCAGAGGAGGGGCTACTAGGGGTTGAATTGTCATGTGGAAATCTGAGAAATGTTACACATATGTATTTTACTGTTGACTGTAAACCTCTAATCTCCCCAGTAAAGAAAAAAGTGCAAAAAGATATCATAAATAGAATTCAATGGAAATTCGAAGTAGGAGAAAATATTTGCCACAACTTTGGCTGACAAAGTTGAATGTTTATAACAGAGAAGAACTCTTCCATAAACTTAGAAAACCAGAAAACAATACAACACACTGCAAGTAAATAAGGCAAATACCAAATATTCTATAGGAATATATGTAATCAGTTACTTGCCAAACTTAATGGAATAAATCCTCTGTGCTTTGGAAGAAGGACTTAGGCGATTCAGATGACAAGAGCCAGCAAGTAGTAATGCTTAGTAGTTAGCCTTTATTCGGGCAGCATTTCAGGGTGTTTGCAGCAGGCCAGGAAGACACTGTAAACTGCTATCCACACACAGAAGCAGCCCTTCGACTTTGTACATCATATTTTTCAAGGAGTGCACAAATATATGTCCTTAGTCTTGATGCAACAGTAATTATGGGTGTCTTTACTAACATTGACCAGGAAAATGGCTGGTTATTAATCACAAGGCACATACACACATACACCAAAAAAAAAAAAGGAACAGAATTACTTTTGTATTGCTGTCTTCAGCTATAAGCAAAATTCATATATATTTTATAACATAGGCCCTAATTCCAGCAGAACTGATGGTAGGCTTGTTTATTTATAGCACATATTATTTTCACAATTGCTTAGAATGAGTAAGCATTCTTAAAAATATTGTCTCTATAGCTATTGCAGAGTTTTTAAAAAAAATTTTGTAAACTGCATTTATTTGTTATCTGATATAAAAATAATCTTGAATCCGTTGTCAAATCACAATATACAGAGGAACAGAAGGAAGAAAATTTTATCTTTCTCACCACATAAATAGTTTTGATTTTTTTTGTGTGTTTAGTTGGCGATTTTAAACAACATTAGCAGTTTGTAAAACTGTGAAAATTTTAAACAACATTTTTAGCAAAGCTAGGATCTTACTCTAAATATTATTTTATCTCTTGGTTTGTAATTTGATTTTACATTATGCTCAAAAATATAAAACCTCAAGGTTTCAGTTTTGCAAATGTATCATGCTTCATGTCTATGGTAGAAATGATCATGTCCCCATATGTGTATGCACATAATAGTCAGTAAATAACTAGAATCAAAGGTTTTAATTTAATGAAACCTCAGCTAAAGAGTATTTTCATTAAATCAAAATAACCTGCATTACAGGAATTATACAATACTAAATACATCTGCTCCTAATTCCTCTTGGCAATCCTAGTTTAGGCATTGGTTATCAAATGCTGTGAATAAGGTAGCTTCTCCAAGCAGTCAGATAAGATAGCTAAGCCAACCAGCACCATTTTAACAAAAAAGCTACTCCTTTTCCTTCTCCTCCTCCTCCTCCTCCACTCCTCCCACTACTAGTCCCCTGCTGCTGGAGGCTATTTTTTCCCTTTTGTTGCCCTTGTTGTTTGTAGTTGTTGTTATTGCTGTCATTGTAGTTGGGTAGGACAGAGAGAAATCAAGAGAGGACTGGAAGACAGAGAGGGGGAGAGAAAGACACCTGCAGACCTGCTTCACCGCTTGGGAAAGAACCGCGCCCCCCCCCCAAGGTGGGGAGCTGGGGTCTCCAACCAGGATCTTTACGCTGGTCCTTGCGCTTTGTTCCTCTTAACCCGCTGCACTACCACCCAGCGCCCCCCCCATGCCCCAATTTTATTGTTTTTAAGTGGAAGGATAAAACTGAAATTTCAATGGTGAACTTAATGTAGTATATATAAATATTGACATACAAAGATGTACACCCCAAATCTACATGTTATAATGCATGTTTACTTCAATAACAAAGTAAGATTTTAGCATACATACAATTCATAATTCCAGACTTGCTAAACAATTAATAAACCAGTTGTACTATTCTCTCTGTTCCTGATATTACTTATGGAGGGACTAATGGTTTACGGTCAGTGCTAAATACAGTTGTGGGTACATATGTAAACATTCTCAGTTTTCTGCAGAACACTCTAACCACCACCCCCACACCTGGGTCCTCCTCCACCACTACTGCACCAGGACCTGCAACTGCTCCCCTCCCAGAATCCTTTCCTTTGAGGCAATGCACCAAGCCCAGACTAAGTTCTGCCTTGAGCTTCCCATTCTGTTCTCAATTTTATCTATGAGTGAGATCATCCCATATTCATATTTCTCTTTCTGACATCTCATTTAACATGATTCCTTCAAGCTCCATCTAAGAGGTGAAGAAGGTGAATTCATCATTCTTAATAGATGAGCAGTATTTCATTGTGTATGTCCACAGCTCCCTCAGTTACTATACTCAACTCTCTCAGTTACTTATCTGTTCTTAATGCCTACCTTGCTTCCAGGTTTTTGCTACTGGAAATCATGCTGCTATGAATATAGGAATACATAGTTTTTTTTTAATATATAAAATGGAAATATTGACAAAACCATAGGATAAGTCGGATACAGTTCCACACAATTCCCACCACCAGAACTCCCTATCCCATACCCTCCTTTGATAGCTTTCCTATTTTTCTCCCTCTGGGAGTATGGACCCAGGGTCATTGTGGGATGCAGAAGGTGGAAGGTCTGGCTTCTGTAATAGTTTTTCTGCTTCTCCGCTAAACATGGACATTGGCAGGTCAACCCATACTCCCAGCCTGTCTTTCTTTCCTTAGTGGGGCAGGGCTCTGGGGAGGCAGGGCTCCTAGACACATGGTGGGGTTGTCTGCCCAGGGAAGTCAGGTTGGCATCATGGTAGCATCTGGAACCTGGCAGCTAAAAAAGAGTTAAGTTAGAAAGCTAAGCAAATTGTTGACTAATCATGAACCTAAAGGCAAGAATATTGCAGATGAAGATTTGGGGCCTACATTTTTTTTAAAGTTAGTAGGTCTACTTTAGGTATATTCCAAGGGGCCCATGACTTTACCAGTTTTTGCCTGAGCTTGACATCTACTATGTAGATGGACCCAAGCTAAGTCTGACAGCTAACATGAAGGTGGGCTAGGAATTAGTCTGAGAAAATGGCGGCAGAGTTGGAAATAGGACTAGAAAGCTAGATGAGGGAAGAGAGTAGCTCTCAAATATGGTAAATGTATATAAATACCATTAACTAAAAACCCCGTCAGTCTGATCTGGTGCCCACATTCAGCACAAGAGCCCGTGTAACCTCAGCATCCCTGTCTGTCTGAACTCACATTCCATGGTCATAGCTAGGAACGTTCTAGGCTCCACTCATTTCGAGACCCATCTTCCTCAAGTGGCAGAGTATGTTGACCCAGCCTCCCTTTGGAGAATGGGGCAGTCCCTACCTTTGTTTTTCTGCCAGGCTAGCTTCGCAGGTGGGAGACAGACAACCAAGGACTCATGGCTGAGCTGGGAATGCAGTTCAATCTTTACTGATGAGCAGCCATGCAGTTCAACAATCTAATCTAATCTAATCTCTCTTCATTAGAAAGCCCTGTCTTTTATGTCTCCTGAGGCAGAAGTGTCAGGAAGAGGAAGTACATAGGGTAGGGGGTGGGAGAAAAAGAATAGTGCAGGAACCAGTGAGGATTAAACCAATGAAAACAATGATTATGTAAATAGACCACAGCTTCAAGCAATGTAACAGAAGGGGTCTTAGAAGCAGAATTTAGAAGCACACCAACATTGTTCCACATTCAGGGCAATGTCCTGTAGAGACCCACAAGTGAGTCTACTATGCTGTTCGTGATCGAGATGACCAACGATAGTGCTGAAATGGATCTGTGTGATGCCCAGCCAGTCATGTGCATGTGCGGGAATCCCAGGATTCAGTGACTAGAGCTCCAGATGATAGGGTGGCTTGCTAGTTACCAAGAGAGAGCCATCATTAAAGTATGCCAGTCTCTTGTCCTTATTAAGATTTTGTAGTCTGGCATGGGTAGATAGCATAATGGTTATGCAAAGAGACTCTCTTGCCTGAGGCTTCGAAGTCCCAGGTTCAATCCCCCGCTACCACCATAAAACCAGAGCTAAGCTCTAGTGTTTCTCTCTGTGTCTTTCTCTCTCTGCATTTCTCTCAAAAATAAAAAAGTTAATAAATTACTTTTTAAAACCACACACACACACACACACGATTTTGTAGTCCTTACTTTATCTGACAAAAGTTAGCCTTAGAGTGATTGTGGGAAGTGAAATAAGAAGTAAGTGAGGAGGGTATCTAGGTCTAAGTAGAAACTACCTGATTGAATACTTTAGTGTCTTTTTTTTTTTTTTTAGGTCTTTCTACTTGCTTGCTGCACTTATTGCGTCACTGCAACTATTGTGAACTTTTACTTTAAAGTCTATAATTTCCCCCTTAATTTATGGATACATGTGTTCATATGTTCTAGCTCATGGGTCCTGGTCTCTATCTAGGTTCTGTGGCTTTGTTAGGAAATGTACTACCCAAAATGAATTTAAGGAGTCCCATGAGCTAGGAAAGGCCTCACCAGAGTAATGGTGCTGAAACGATGACATTTCTGGACACCATCTGAAGTGAAATATTTTGAGGTGGTACTGGTTGCATTGATTTGGTTGAGATCAACAGATGCGGTAGCAAATGGTATGGATCAAGAGAAGTATGAAGAAAATTCACCATGCAATAAAGGTTCAAGGACTGAGAGAAATATGGGTTTTATAGGGAGTGAGGAAGATTCCTTAATGTCTTAGAGTTTAAGAAGGCAATAGATAGTTATTGTTATAACCAAGTCATCTGGGAACTTGGTTTACTTTGAAAATCCCATGCTTAGGATTTACTATACCATATAAAACCTTACCATAATTTATGACATTTAATTCTATTTACAAATAACTATATCCTATATACTGATAAGACCAGTTGCTTCTTGTCTCCCTGGCCTAAGATTATAGGTGGTTTAATATTTCAAAAAATCATTACTAGAAATGTATTAATATTTTATACCCACTGCTAAAATTCAATCAAGTTACCGATTTGAAACCTTAAGTGCTTATATTGAAGGAATATATACACAGAAGTGGGGTCTATGGGTCAAAAAATTTTAGAAATTCAATCTATTCCCCCCCCCACTGATTAAACAGTGATTTATAAGATTATAAATTAATGGGTGTGTATATTAACACCTTTCCCACCACCAAATGTCTGAATTCCTACCCCCACCCTCTTACAGTGGAGCTGAAAGTTTACTCTCCCTCCACCGCCCCCCCCAAAGTTTTTTACCTTGGTGTAATACTCCAAAATCCATTTCTGCTTTGTGTTTCCCTTTCTGTTCTTCTTTCACAAATTCTGTTTATGAGTGGGACTATCCCATACTCATCTTTCTCTTTCTGATTTATCTCACTTAAAGTAATTCCTTCTAGCTCCATCCAGAATGGGCTGGAGAAGGTGGGTTCATTATTCTTAAGAGCTGATTAGTATTCCATTGAGTATATATACCACAACTTTCTCAGCCATCATCTGGGCACCTAGGTTGTTACCAGGTCTTGACTATTACAAATTGTGCTGCTATGAACATATCTTTTTTGATAGGTGTGCTTGACTCCTCAAAACATATCCTTAGGAGAGGAATTACTGGGTCATAAGGAAGGTCCATTTCTAGCCTTGTAAGTGTATTCCAGACTTTTCCCACAGGGGTTGAACCAGTCTACATTCCGTCCAGCAGTTGCAGGAGGGTTACTTTGTCCTCACAACTTCTAATAATTATCGTATAGAAAATCTAAATTTATATATTAAGAAACAAAGTTGTGAGTCAGATGGTAGTGCAGTGGGTGAAGCACACATGACGTGAAGCACAAGGATGGGGTAAGGATCCCAGTTTGAGCCCTCAGCTCCCCACCTACAGGGGACTCACTTAACAGGAGGTGAAGCACTTCTTCAGGTCTCTATCTTTCTCTTTCCCTCTCTGTCTTCCCCTCCTCTCTTGCCATTTCTCTCTGTCCTATCCAACAGCGACGACATCAACAACAACAGTAATAACCACAACTATAAAACAAGGGCAACAAAAGGGAAAATAAATTATATATTAAAAAAAAACACAAAGTCAAGGCCAGTGAAATAGTTCACATGGATAACACCTGCTTTGTTGTGTGTGACATTGGCTGATACGCAGAGTTTGCACATGAGATGTTCCTAGGTTCATTCCTAGGCTATAACATCAGATCAGAGTGATATTGTAGTCTAAACAATCACAAACTATACTACAACAGTTCTTTCCAGAAAAGTCTGGAATCCTAGCACCTGGAACAACAACAACTATATATATATATTTGTGTGTGTGTGTGTGTGTGTGTGTGTGTGTGTATTTAAAACTCTCCCTCCTTGTTCCCCAGGAAAAAGAAAAACAAAAACCTATTACCCTTTCCTTACCAGAATCCTGCTCCCTACTTGACTTAAAACATTAAAAAATGCACTTTTATTTGTAAAACTCAACAGTCAGTCTGAGGAAAATGTCACATTATAACCTTTCCGTGACTATAAACACCTATTCAAAGCTTGAGGGTGGGGGTGTATTTTCAGACTGAAGATCCCCTGGGTGGGTGACAAAACCCTTTTTTATATATAAAAGTTAATGAAAAAATAGGTTTTTTAAATTTAAATCTCTTGCTCCTTCATTTTGACTTCTTCATGTCAGTATCTTGTATGTGTAATATTCACCTACTTAGATATAAATCCAGATCCAGAATCAATTAGTCAGTGGCTCCGTTTTTATGAATTACCTGTAATGAAGTAGTTATTTTTAAAATTGTTTTTTTATATTTTTTTATTCTTTTTTTAATATTTATTTTATTTATTTATTCCCTTTTGTTGCCCTTGTTGTTTTATTGTTGTAGTTATTATTGTTGTTGTCGTTGTTGGATAGGACAGAGAGAAATGGAGAGAGGAGGGGAAGACAGAGAGGGGGAGAGAAAGACAGACACCTGCAGACCTGCTTCACCACCTGTGAAGCGACTCCCCTGCAGGTGGGGAGCCGGGGTTTGAACCGGGATCCTTATGCCGGTCCTTGTGCTTTGTGCCACCTGCGCTTAACCCGCTGCGCTACAGCCCGACTCCCTATTTTTAAAATTGTTACTACTATCATCATTTATAATGAAAGAGAAGAGAAAAAGGGAATGCCAAGGATCCAATTCAGGAACTCATACTGGAGAGTCTAACATTTTATACAGTGTGTTACCTCCTGGACCATGTTTTATTTTGATTTACTTATTTTTACTTTTCGACCAGAGCACTGCTCAGCTCTAGCTTAAGATGGTGCCAAGGATTGAAGCTGGGATCTCAGAACCAAAGCTATTTGAGTCTTTTGAAGAACCACAATACTGTCATAGAGCGGTTCTTGTCGTGACTTCACTTTTCACTTTTGTGGCAACTGTAGAGATCAATTTAAAATATGATCTTTCCATCCTGTTAGAATTCCTAAATCAGATGTCACCATCTCCGCAAACTAAAAATGGCATAGTGTCATTGAAAAAAATAATCAAGAGATTTTTTATTTTAGATTCCTATATAGCTGATTTAAAAAATCAATTTCATTTATAAATTTACTTTGATAAGTCACAGAAAGTATAGACACATTATACATACATACATATATACATATATGTATGTATATATATATATATATATATATATATATACATAATTTTGCAACAGAATCCCCATTGGTTAAATTGAGATGCTAAAGTGTGAGAGATTAGAATTCTAATCTTTTCTTTAGAAAAGAATGTGAATGAGATACTCAGTATTTACTCACATATAAACTGTGCTAAGGAAGATATAATGAAATTATTCTGAAAATGAGGTTTCCCCACAATTATTTGTTTTATGGCTAAGGACTAATGTTTCTCACTAAAATTTCCAACTAAAGTTGATATTTTGAGCATTGGGGGTGGACCTTATGTGGACTCAGTCAATCATAGCAGTCATCTAACTGAAAGTTTCCCCACATAAAAAGTAGAAGTCTATAGTTTGTCAATAAATTATATTTGTCAGTATTCAAGCAGGTTGCATACATTTGTTTTAAATTATTTTATTTTTAATAGGAGGTAGAAATAAAGACACATAGATACCACTCAGCTCTGGCTCATGGTGGTGCTGAGTATTGAATCTGGAACCACAGAGCCTCAAGCATGAGAGGATTTTCATAACTGTGCTGTCTCCCTAGCCTGATGCCATACTAATTAATGTAACGTGAATTCTATTGAGGGAGATCACAATTAGAATCTAGTAAGTGAATTCCATAGGGTAGTGTAAGCTATCTTGTCTGTCCTACGTCTCCTGAGTAGACCCCTTCTTCCCTTTGGAGTCTGTCTTGCAAGCTTCACCCACACCCACACGAATGGTATGTCCATCCGTTCTTAAGCTACTGGAATTCTCCATTTCTTTTGGTCAAAGAAGAACTCAAGACACTGAAGGCAATATTTGGAGTCAATATATATTTTCTGATTCTCTCCCAATAAGCTTATCTCAAGTCGGCCATGTTCTCAAACAGAAGTCATTGCTCTAGTAAGGCTCCTGAATTATTTCTCACTTTAGTTGCTGGTAAACTTTTGCTCCTCGCGTCCTTATGTCTCTGGATGTGGCTACTGCAGGCTCTGCATGCCCCTCCCAAGGGTCTCCCATAACTAGGTCACATCTTTGTGATTATACGTACCTTTCCTGAACTAGCCTGACTTTTCCGGTTTCTGTGATTTCTGTTGAGATCCTGACTGGGTTTGGTTTGCTCTGAATTTTTTTTTTTTTCTGTTGCCACTAAGGCTTCACAGCTAGCTCCAAGATGACTTTTTCAGATAAAACACACACACACACACACACACACACACACACACACACACGCTCAAATCTTCCTCCAATTTACCAGGTAACAGCCTTTAACCTGGATCACCACATGATGCCAAAGCAAAAAACTAACCTAGTGAGCTTTTTGTTGGCCCTGACTATTTTGTCTTTAAAAAAAAAAAAAAAATCACACCTCTTCTGGAAAATTTTCTAGAACTCACCCACTGCCATAGTAGGCTGCTTGCAGATAAATAAAATAAAATATAATTTTTAAAAAACAGTGCTAAGATGAGCAAAGAAGAAAGTCTCTTCCTAGAAATTTAGAACTAAAACTTAAAAAACCGAAACCGTGAGCTTGAGTAGAAAGGACACTGACCCGGAGCTTGTGGTGGGTGCAGTGAAAACTCAGCTCCCAGGAAACGACGGGAGTGTGACTGTAGGTGAACTGTGCAGGATCTTTACATTCTGACTCCCAAATTTCAGCCTTTTAAGGTGTCAAACTTTATTATTACCCTTCCTTCTGAAAAGTGTTTCAAGACATCACCTCCTTTAAGAAGGGTGTTCTGCTACTTGAAACAAAACACTCCCAAGATCAGCCAGTGCTGGGCTTAATGCCTTCATTTCAAATTCTCATTTGCATCTCTGGATCCTATACAAGTCCGGCAGGAAAGATAGCAGTATTTTACTCTACAAGACAAAAGACAGTGCCTCAAGAGAAGTAACACACTTGAACATCGCACAGCTAGTAAGTGAGGGCTAAGATTTGCATTCAAGTCATAAACCCAAGTTATATTAAATCTGTTCTTTACAGCAGAAGTTTAATGGTTTGGGGGAGAGGTAAAAAGATGGATCTCTATCATATTTCACTGGAAGTTGAGTTAGCTATTTAATATGCTCCCCTGTTATATTGCTCTCTTCCCTGGTTCATAATGTTTCAGTAGCTTTTATTTTTTCTCCAATAAAAATTAAAAAGGCTGGTATGATCAGTCACTGCTTGACAGCCCAACTTTAGCTTAAATTACCATCTCAATGAACTCTACTCTGACCAACCTGAACTTACCTACTGATCTATATAATACATAATATATATAATATAATCTATATAATACATAATATATATATATAATATATATATATATATATCACTCTGAAGTGGCTGGGCAGGGAAACACCTGGTAGAATGTACATACACAATGCAGAAGGACCCGGGTTCAAGTGTCCAGTAGCCAGCTGCAGAGGGAAAGTTTCACAAGTGGTGATGTAATGCTACAGTTGTCTCTCTTTCCTCTGTACACTAATTTCTCTCTGACCAATAAATAAGTACATACAATATTTTAAAAGATAGAAAAGCACTCTATGTTCTCTCATTCTCTCTCTCATACACACACTTCCCTAGCTAACTTTCTTTTTTTTGCCTCCAGGGTTATTGCTGGGGCTCCGGTGCCTGCACCACGAATCTACTGCTCCTGGAGGCCGTCTTTCACCCCCTTTTGTTCCCCTTGTTTTATCACTGTTGTGGCTGTTATTGTTGTTGGATAGGACAGAGAGAAATCAAGAGAGGAGGGGAGATGGAGAAGGGGAGAGAAAGATAAACACCTGCAGACCTGCTTCACTGCTTGGGAGGCAACGCTCCTGCAAGTGAGGAGCCAGGGGCTCAAACCGGGATCCTTAAGCCAGTCCTTACGCTTGGCGCCATGTGCACTTAACCCGCTGCGCTACCGCCCAAATCCCCATAGCTAACATTTCTAAACAAATTCTACTTAGGCCATGATTTTCTTTCTTTTCCCTTCTTTCTTTCTTTCTTTCTTTCTTTCTTTCTTTCTTTCTTTCTTTCTTTCTTTCTTTCTTCTCTTTCTTTCTTTCTTTCTTTCTCTCTTTCTTTCTCTTTCTTCCTTCCTTCCTTCCTTCCTTCCTTCCTTCTTTCTCTCTCTCTCTCTCTTTCTCTCTTTTTGTTATTGTTTATAGTAGTTTTTTTATTATTTTATTGGGGATAAATGGCTTACAGTTCATTTGTGAGCACCTGTATACAACTTCTCTTATCTCCCTGGGGCAGGTGTGTGCAGAACACTCTCACCCCCAGCTCTGTTCCCTTTCCATCACCATGTACCAGCACCTCAAAGCCTACCGACTCCTCAACCCCTGTCCCTGTCCTCTTTCCCCAGAGTCCACTGACATGATTTGAACTAGCCATAATTTTCTAAAGGAATGAGTTCCTCCTCCCACACTCATCAAGCCTGGTTCAGGTCCAATTCTGTGCTCTTACAGTTCTCTGAGCATGAGAATCTCAGTCTCTCTCTCGTCTATCTATGTCTCTTTCTCTCTCTCTCTCTCTCATCTATCTATGTCTCTTTCTCTTTCTCATCTCTCTTTCTCCCTCTCTCCCTCTCTCTCTCCCTCCCTCCCCCTAAAAAATGTCATGACAGAGATGCAGAACAAATCTTTGGTACAACAGCAATAATAAGAATTTGCTTTCTGTTATAGAATTGTCTTTTCAAATTTTATTCTTAGTAATTATCTCATACTCACTTTCATCTTATACCATGGAAAATGCCCTGATACTCTTAACTTCTGATCACTAATAGGCTTCAGCTCTGTTCATTATGTCACACTTAGACAAAAGCGTTCTGTTAGTCCAGCAATAAATGGGTTCATTCAGAAACAACAGAGAGGATAGATTGCTGAATACATTCACAGAAGACCTACCTGTCCACTTTCTTGAGTCTCAGGCTAACTACCCTCTAAGTGATCTCAGCTCCATTGGGATACAAGTCACCTTGCATCCTGCAGTTAGTTTACTGCTTTGCACATTGTGAGAACTACCTTTCTCTTTTCTTCCTCTCTCCCTCTCTTTCTTTCCCTCCCTCCTCACCCCCTCTCTATTTAGTTATGTATTTCCTTCTTTCTCTTTTTTGTCACCTGGTTTATCACAAGGACTTAGTGTCTGCATGACTCTGCCATTTCCGGAGGCCATTTTCCCTCCTTTTTGATAAAAGATGAGAGAGAGAGAGAGAGAGAGAGAGAGAGAGAGAGGGAGGCACTGCACAGAGGAGGAGAGACACTGCCGCACCACTTCACTGCTTATTTCGCTCCTCACTCTGTCCCCCCAGGCAAGAATTCTGTCTAGTGGCCTTGGGGCTAGAACCTGGGTACTTGCACACAGCAACCTGTACACTGCTAGTTGAGCCACTTACCAGCCTTGGAAATTATTTTTTGCCTTCCAGCTTCATTAAGTAGACCACCTTTCAGTTTTGCTTTATTATTTAGTAATTGCATGCTTATTTTTCTGTGCACCTGCCTTGTATAGAAGTTGGGTCTTTGTGAGTGCGACATCTACATGAATTTCTCTGTATCTTTGAATTTCAAAAAAAAAAAAAAGTGTATTTTTAGTGCTATCTTTGCCTCCATTATGGTACCTTGACTTGTGCATTCTGTTCCTTAATTTTCAGTTTATTTTTTTTCTCCAGATATTATGACGTACAGATATTGACTCGTTTTTGCAAATGAAACTGTCAGCTCTTTGGTGTAGCTTTTTAGCGTGCATTCACCCACCATGTTCCATGTGATCTCCATCAAAAGCCTGTCCTTTACAGGAGAGGGCCGACCGTCCGCTGTGGACTCTGAGTAAGTGGACCGGACGCTGTACAATCAGATGGGTTCCCATAGATGATGGAAGAAAGTGTGTCAGGACCCTCTGGTATGTCAAAGTCAAGGAAACTTTGAAGAGGGAGGCTCATGTACACAGCTACTCTCAATTTCCTTTCTCTCCCTCCTGCTTTTTCTTTCCTTCCTTCCTATTCTCCTTTGCTTTCTCGCATACTTTTGTGGTAGGTACTCTTTCAGCTAATCTTGGCGATTACTGGGGCTTCATAAGGGATCTTCATAAGGGCTTCATCATTCCAGTCTCTTGGAAACAGAGCTGGCAGTCAGCTGAAGTAAAGAACAAACACCTCATCACAGACCCCTGCGAGCCTCAACCCGGCTTTGACCTAGCACGTTATGACTGGGCCCTCCTCAATCGCTATGGAACAGGCCATGGCCGGTGCGCCGCTATGTTCCATCGCTGGGGAGCCAGAGACGACCCGAACTGTCCCTGCGGCTCCAGACAGACTATGACCCACATAGTCAACAACTGCCACCTCTCCAGATTCAAAGGAGGTCTCGAAACTTGACATCAGGCTCAACCTGATGCTGTTGACTGGCTACGGAAGAAGGGCAAACGCTAGAAGAAGAAGAAGAAGAAGAAGAAGGGATCATTGGAATTTACAGTCTCATGCCCATTCCTGCTTAGACCTAGGACAACTTGGTTGTTTAGCTATGATGCATACTTTCCACATTATTATTATTATTTTACTGTATTCTAAAATATAACGACACCAACTCCACTCTCCCTTCCATTCCCATTGTTTAGAATACCTCCTCAAGGTCCTACGAATGGTGCTTGTTTGAGCTGAAAGACATCAACCTGTACTCTCTTCACAAGAATGTCATCCTATTAGAAATATCTCTCCCACCCGTGCTTAGGGTTTTTAATTGGATTATGCTTACCTGTGGTGTCTACTGCCTCTTTTAGTTAAGAGTCTAAAGAAGTCAGGCCCTGGAAGCTAGTGTTTGCATCCCTGAAAAATGACTGTTTTCAGAAGTTTCTGAAAACAGATCTTCATGCAGAAGACACTGGGAGAGGTCTTCTAGGTCGACAATCCTTTATGCATGACACCGTGGACCTGAGAGACACTACCCTACATTTTCCTGGGACCGTCTTTTGATTTATAACCTGTGCACAGTCTGAACCCACAACTCCCAGATCATTCGGCACTTGTCTGCATCCCCAGGAGAGACAAAAACAGAAAAGACGCACACCACAGAGGAGAGGTCAGAGTTACACTGAGGCTGCTGGGAAAGCTGCACGTGTGTCCTGGACACACAACTTAAGACCACAGTTTGCAAAAGTGTTGTCATGTTAATATTAGTAACTGCATAGTACTAACAATTCAGTATTAATAATATTAGCATGTAATCATGGCAATCTAGAAGAAAAAGCTCTAGCTCAACTTATAGTAATTAACATACAGGTCCAAATGAAGAGACAGGGAACTATGCCACTAAGCATGGAACAAAACGTACCTCTGGGCAAAACCTAATGTAACAAAGCCAGTCATTTACCTAAAGAAGGTACCACTTGGTGAGCGATGTGGAGAACTATTACAGATTTGCAGTAATTATTTTCACACAGTGCAGGAAGTCACAAGACCTTGCACCTTTCAACTAATGAAATTGTCACAGTCTCCAGAGATTGAATGCAAAATGGGATTGATTGGAGCATATTCCTCAGAAGACAAGGGGAAAATAAAGACCGCACAACTAGAAATAAAAACAAATGATCTTCTACCTGCAGTCAGCAGTCAGACACTAAAAAAAGGAAAGGCATTTTTCAAGAGAGCGGATTCTGGTAATCATCATACCCCTGGCAGGATGCTTTGCATATAACTGACAGTAGGTTTCAAGAAGAAGTGATCTGTGGTCATTTTCTGACTGCGGTTCAGTGGAGGAAAGCAGGTGACGGCCGGCAGAATAATTCATTTTTATAGTGTGCTGCTTTGCCATGTGCCTGATCCAGGTTGGACTCTGGTTCCCATCACATTGAAGGCAGTTTTAATTGCTATGGTCTCTTTCAATCTTTATGGCTCTATGCCTAAAGAAGACAGGAAAAGAAGAGAAGAGAAAAGGAGAGAAGAGAAGAAAAGAGAAGAGAAAAGGGAAGAAGAGAAAAATAGAAAAAAGAAAAGAAGTGTAGGGGCTGGGTGGGGGCTCATCCAACCGAGCACACGTCACACTATGCATAGACCTAGTTTTTTTTTTTTAGTTTATTATTTAATTTTTATTTATAAAATGGAAATATTGATAAGACTATAGGATAGGACAAGACTATAGAGTAGGGTACAATTTCACACAGTCCCCACTACCAGAATTCCATATCTAATCCCCTCCCTTGATAGCTTCCCTATTCTTTATCCCATTGGGAGTATGGACCCTGTCTCTCTCTTTCCCTAGTGGGGCAGGGATCTGGGGAGGCAGAGCTCCAGGACACATGGTGGGGTCATCTGACCAGGGAAGTCAGGTTGGCATCATGGTTGTGGGGACAAAGGAACCCTCCTTTAGACTTGGTTTCAAGCCCATATCCCCACCTGAAGTAGGAAAACATCACAAGCAGTGCTACAGGTCTCTCTCTCTCTCTCTCTCTCTCTCTCTCTCTCTTTCTCTTTCCCTCTCAATTTCTCTTTTTCACTAATAAATGAAAAAATATATATTTCTTAGAAAGTGACAGCACCAACCAACAATTCATTCTTCTGTTGCCCAGGTCATAACTATAACTGCCCATTATTTCACACTATCATTCTTACACACACACACACACACACACACACACACACACACACACACACACACACCATAGTTTGGGATAAATGTCTTGTGTTATTAAGTGTCACTCAGGGACAAGATTGTATCAATGGGCAGCTGGACAACAGGTAGGACAGGCCAGGGGCAAAACAAGAAAGAGGGACATTGATGTCCCTGATAAACTGAAACCCTCTTCATATTTTCCCATAAAAGCATAAGAAAGTAGCTAGACAGTCTGTGAAAATTGCCATTTGACCCTGAGGAATGGCTGCATGCTTAATATCTACAGAAAGGATCACTCATTTTATTATTCTTTGTCATGTGGTTCTTGGACAGTTCACCAGACCATCAGTCATGGTACTCATGCCTGTGCAAAATCAATTCCCTGGCTGAGAGACTCCAGACCATTCACATGGAAATATTTAGTATGCATACTGATTACTTTGCAGTCATTTTATCCAGGTAAAAGCACATTGTCCTATGTGTTGATAGAGAAAAAAATGAGTTTGTGTAATTGAGGACATTTTCTCTAGTGAATATCAGAATATTTGTACTTATTTTTTTACCTAGAATTCAGGCTTTTAAAAAATCAAAGGCTGCTTCACTCTGGTTATTGGTGGTGCCAGTGATTAAATCTGGGGCTTTGGTCGTGAAAGTCCTATGTGTTACCACTTCACTGTCTTCCTGGCCAAAATGTACAGTAGTTAAGAGGGATTTCAATTATTATTTTTTTAAGATTTTATTTATTTATTAATGAGAAACACAGGAGGAGAGAGAAAGAGCCAGACATCACTCTGGTACATGTGCTGCCGGGGATTGAACTCAGGACCTCATGCTTGAGAGTCCAATGCTTTTATCCACTGCACCACGTCCCAGACCACGGGTTTCAATTATTTTATTCACTTCATATTTCCTTGCCTACAATTATTTTATTCACTTCATATTTCCTTGCCTAAAAGCATGCCCTGCTCAGAATAGGCCTTCAAGAATTGTGTCACTAAGCCAATCAACTAGTCGCCCACCCTCTACTGGTCCTTCATTGTCACTGCTTCAGAACAGTAATAGTCTATTTCAGGGGTGACCAAACCACAGTCCAATCCAGTCTGATGCCTCATTTTTAGATAAAGTCAAAGGAAAATGGAGTCACACTCACTTATTTACGTATGATGTATATAGACGTCAATTTGCATGGAGCAATAATAACACAGTTGAACAGCTATGACAAGACACCATCTGGACCATAAAATTTAGAATATTTACAATGTAGATTTCCTCGAAAATGTTTGGCATCTTGGTCAGCTTCAGCCTTTTATAAGTAATCTGTTTTTCTCCAGTAATACTCTCTTCTCTCCCCCACACACTCCTGTTCCAACCACCTCTTTACTGATTCTGATTAAACTGTGTAGACATGATCTCAATTCCTGATTTCTTCCCTGAAATACTCCTCACCTGACCCTCTTTTTTCCCCCTCATTTATATGGTTTTTTTTTTTTAGCCTTCAAGTACAAAGAAAAAAAAAAGATAGACAAAAGAAAGAAAGGAAGAAAGAAAAAAAGGAAGGAAGGAAGGAAGGAAGGAAGGAAGGAAGGAAGGAAGGAAGGAAACCTTTGAGTAAATGCAAAGGACCTCAGGAAAAGAAAAAAGGAGAATGACTATACCTAGACACCAGGGGACTTTTTGGGTTAATGGAATTGTTCTACATTTTGATTGTGGCAAACTACACACCTAAATGATGAACTTACTGCATACAAATTATATTTCAAAACATAAAACTCAAGAAAGAAAGAAAGAAAGAAAGAAAGAAAGAAAGAAAGAAAGGAAGAAAGAAAGAATGAAAGAAAGAAAGAACACCTTCACAGTAAAGCTTCAAGCATACTATCTCCTACACTCACAACCACACATCTCCTACCATATAGGAATTATACATTTTTCTACTTGGAAATTCTTGAGCTACCAAGGCTGAACAAAGAAAGGATTAAAAGAATGAAAAATAAAGCATGCCACAAACTTTTAAATAAGTACAGTGAGAAGAACAGTCAAATAAGATATGCCTGTATAACCATGGAAGTCAAGGTATCAAAGTTTTTCTTGCATTCATATGGTGAAGTGGATCGTGAAAGCTAGATTATTAACATCAGTTGATATCATCTGTTCCCCTCATCTCCCTATTTAGTTTGTACAACTTTGACTTCATGAATAGGCAGAATTCTACCTACTCATCCCCATTCCCCAGGGCCCATGTCTTGTTTAATATCCTGCCTTTGCAAGTGAAGAAGACATTAGAATAGGAGATAGTTTCTTGACTAAGTTACGTGACAATTGTGTTAGGGTGGCCATTTTGCAATTTTTTTAATTACAGGACTTCTCTTGAACAGACTGCAGAGACTGAAAGCACTTACAGAGTAACAAGGAACTGAGAATGACTTCTGGGAATGGTAGTGAAGCGAGGGGGACATCAGATATATATATATATATGCAAGGAGATAATTCTGCTAACAAACAGGGAGTTTAGAAGCCTGGAATTCTCTAGTTGAACATACAGTTGACTAATGCAACCATCTCTTGTGAAATCCTAAGCAAAGGAAATAGCTAAAACAGGTGGGCATCCTCACTCACAGCACCTGCCAGATAAGAAATTTGTGTCATCCTAAGCCTTCGTTTGCAGTACATCATTATGTAACAATAGAAAATGGATACGACATCATGATATAAAAAGAGAGATTTAGTGGTCCAAGAGGTGGCACAGTGAATAAAACACTGGATTCACAACTGTGAGGTCTTGAGTGTGATCCCCGGTAGCACATGTACCTGAGAGATGTCTGGCTCCTTCTCTCCTCCTATATATCTCATGAATAAATAAATAAATTCTTTTTTAAAAAAAAAAGAAAAAGAAAAATAGAGATTTAAACTTTACCTTAGGTTTGGAAAGACTCATTTATGCCTTTAAAGCCCTAGAGAAAAAATATATATGGTGTTTAAAATAAAAACATAAGGGGGCGGAGCCAAGATGGCAACACTGGAGCCAAAGCTGCTGTGAGCTCCAAGAGGCAGCATCTTGCAACCTGGGATCAGCTGGATAGGGTAGGACACTGGGCTGTCTGTGCGAGGATGAACACAGGCTGTCAGAGTGACACCAAAATACAGTCCCATAATACTCTCTTGGGCTGACAAACAGAGGACAGAGGGACAAAGGAAAATCCTTTGATTATTTCTGATCTCAACCCCCACCCCAGTACCAGCTTCCAGGGGCAGTGCAGCCACTCCTACAAGGATCCCCACTGAGTTATTTTCTTTACCAAGATTCCTGGCTCACCAGGGGTGTCATTCCAAGCCTCTTCCTTTAACTTCTCTCTCTCTCTCTCTATCCCTTTTTTTTTTTTTTTTCAAGTGGCTGGGGCTCTATTTGAGAGACAAAATACCTGACCAATCAGAGCCTCACCCCTGCCTGGGAAAGACTACCTGGAGGGCTTTTTTTTTTTTTTTTTGGACACTTCTTACAATTGGCTGTCTTTGCTCAGGCTGCCTGCAGCCAATTGAGTGGTCCAAGCTGCAGAATGACTATTAGGGGTTTTTTACTCTATTTTATGTTATTTTATTACTACTATTATTATATACACGTGTCCCTTTTCCATCCACCTTCTTCAGGTTGACCAAAATTAATCATTGTTGTTTTTTTTCCATTGCTAGTTGACTGGGTGTCCTATCCATTGTGAGAGGAACTTGTTTCTCACTATCTCTTCTCTCCACTCTCCTCTTACCCTCCTTCTAGCTAATTAAAAAAATACCTCTTTCCTTTCACTGCTCTTCCTTTTTCCTTCTTCTTTTTCTTTTAAATTCTTTTCTTCCTTCCTCCTTCTGAATTCACTGTTATTAGCTTGTGAATTACTTTGGGAAAGAACTCTGACTCGGAGTGGACTCTATGTGTGTGTGTGTGTGTCTTCTCTACTTCCCTTTCTCCCCTTTCTATCCCTAGAATTTGTAGTGGACAGTAGATTTGCATAACTGTCTATTCTTGATTTCCCATTTTTCCTGTCTATTTCTTTTTCTTTTTTTGGTTGCTATTTTTTCTTGGACTGGAGATGTTGTTTAGCTAAATGGTATTGGTTTACCTACATCAATCCTTGATTCAGTTACTATTGTTGTAATTTCTGAGGTTGGTGACTGCACTTGTCATAGAGGTCTTTAGTATAGCATGGCTTGTACTCAAAACACAACAACTGAAGAATGACAGAACAGAAAAAAAAAAAATCAATTAAAAAAAGGTTAAATCAAGAGCAAATAAAACTGCAACCACAATGAAACAGGAGAGGAGCCCAGAGAAAACTCCAAATCAGTCAGAAGTAACCATAGATTAAGAAAAGTATGCAAGCAATAATATACTTAATAATCACAGAAATGAAGACATGGAGGAAAGGGCTATCAGAAGTAGGGAAACAACAGAAGAGAACCTCAAAGAAAATACAAGCTAACTTGAGGTAATCAGAGAAAAGAAAGCTGAAATCGCTGAGCTAAAAGGCCAACTAGCCAGAATTAGCCAGACAGATGATGAGCTAGAGAAAAAAAAGAAAGAGGTAAAAGAGTTCACAAAGAGATTGAGAGACACTGAAAACAACAAAAGAGACATATGGGATGATCTCAAAAGAAGTAACATTTGTATAATTGGCCTGCCAGAGGAAGAAAGAGAGGAAGGGGAAGTAAATATTCTAGAGGAAATAATGTAAGATAACTTCTCAGACCCAAACAACAGAAAGGACATTAAGATTCAAGAGGCCCAGAGAGTCCCAAATAGAATCAACCCAGACCTGAAGACACCAAGACACATCATAGTTACAATGAAAAGAAGTAAGGATAAAAAAAATGTCCAGACTAGACGTCCTGGACATTTTCAGAGTCCTTTACCCCAAAAAACTGGAATACACATTCTTTTCAAATCCACACAGTAGATCCTCAAGGATAGACCACATGTTAGGCCACAAAGACAGTATCAATAAATTCAAGAGCATTGAAATCATGCCAAGTATCTTCTCAGACCACAGGGGAGTAAAGCTAACATTTAACAACAAACAGAAAATTAGTAAAAGTCACAGAATTTGGAAACTCAACATATTGCTTAAGAACTGCTAGTCAGAGAGGCACTCAAGCAAGAAATTCAGATCTTCCTAGAAACAAATGAAAATGACACAACTTATGAAAATATTTGGGACACAACTGAAGCAGTATGGAGAGGGAAACTCAAAGGCATACAATCACAAATTAAAAAACAAGAAAAAGCTCAAATAAACAATCTTACTGCACACCTTAAGGACTTAGAGGAAGAAGAACAAAGGGACCCTAGAGCAACCAGAAGGACAGAAATCACTAAAATTAGAGCAGAAATAATCAACATTGAAAATAAGAGAACCACACAAAAGATCAGTGAAGCCAAATATTGGTTCTTTGAAAGATTAAACAAGATTGACAACCCCCTAGCCAGACTCACATAAAAAAAGGGAGAAAACCCTAATAAGTAGAATTGTAAATGATAGAAGAGATATCACAACTGACACCACAGAAATCCAGAAAATCATGTGAGACTTCTATGAAGAACTACATGACACCAAACTAGAGAATATGGAAGAAATGGAAGGATTCCTGGAAACATATACCCTTCCAAAACTGTACCAAGAAGAACTACAAAACCGAAATGCACCAATCACAAAGAAATCGATACAGTTATTAAGAATCATCCCAATAACAAAAGTCCTGGACCAGATGGCTTCACAAATGAATTCTACAAAACCTTCAGGAAACAGCTAATACCTATACTTCTAAAGCTCTTCCACAAGATTGAAGAAACAGGAACACTGCCTTCTACCTTCTATGAAGCCAACATCACCCTGATACCAAAAGCAGATAGGGACATAACAAAAAAGGAAAACTGCAGACCAATATCTCTGATGAACATAGATGCCAAAATATTAAACAAGATCTTGGCCAACCGGATACAGCAGTATATCAAAAAGATTGTTCATCACAACCCAGAGGGATTTATCCCAGAAATGCAAGGCTGGTTCAATATCCGTAAGTCAATCAATGTCATTCACCACATCAATAAAAGCAAAACCAAAAACCACATGATTATCTCAACAGATGCAGAGAAAACCTTTGACAAAATCCAACACCCATTCATGCTCAAAACACTACAAAAAATGGGAATAGATGGGAAACTCCTCAAGATAGTGGAGTCCATACATAACAAACCTACAGCCAACATCATACTCAATGGACAGAAGCTGAAAGCATTTCCCCTCAGATCAGGGACCATACAGGGCTGTCACTATTACTCTTCAACATAGTATTGCAAGTTCTTGCCATAGAAATAAGGCAATAAAAAGAAATCAAAGGAATACAGATTGGAAGGGAAGAAGTCAAGCTCTCACTATTTGCAGATGATATGATAGTACACATAGAAAAACCTAAAGAATCTAGCAGAAAACTACTGGAAGTTATTAGGCAATATAGCAAGGTGTCAGGCTACAAAATCAATGTACAAAAATCAGTGGTATTTCTTTATGTAAACACTAAATCTTAAGAAGAAGAATAAGATGTCAAGAAACCACTCCCATTCACGGTTACAGCAAAATCAATCAAATACCTAGGAATAAAGCTGACCAAAGAAGTAAAAGACTTGTATACTGAAAACTATGAGTCACTATTCAAGTAAATAGAAACTGATACCAAGAAATGAAAAGACATCCCATGCTCATGGATTGGAAGAATTAATAGCATCAGAATGGACATTCTCCCCAGGGCCATATACAAATTTAACGTGATGCCCATCAAAGTTCCACCAAGCTTCTTTAAGAGAATAGAACATAAACTGAAATAATTTATTTGGAACCAGAAAACACCCCAAATTTCCAAAACAATCTTGAGGAAAAGAAACAGAAATGGAGGCATCACATTCCCAGATCTCAAACTATATTATAAGGCCATCATCATCAAAACAGCCTAGTACTGGAACAAAAATAAACACACAGACCAGTGGAACAGAACTGAAAGCCCAGAAGTAAACCCTCACACCTATGGAATCTAATCATTGCTAAGGGGGCCCAAAATATTAAATGGAGGAAGGAGGCTCTCTTCAATAAACAGTGCTAGGAAAACTGGGTGGAAATATGCAGAAGAACGAAACTGGATTTGTAGTGCTAGCACCAAACTCCAAAAATAACTCTGGAAAAAAAATACAGTAATAGTATGTTCATAGTCATTGCCTCCTTACTTAGTTGGAAATTATGATGTTTCCATTACAGTGGCTTAAAATAATTAATCATATTTTATATCAACATAAAAGTACTGGAAACAACATAAGCCTTCCTCAGAAAATCTGCGTGTGAAAAGACACAGAATAAAGAAGGCATAAGACAAAGATAATTCAAATTTCTTACTGGCAGGAGACACTGTGCTGAATGAGTTTACACTCTACTATAAATCTTTTAAATCTATGATTTCCTTGGGAGTATATAGAAAAGGATGATATTTTAACACCCCTGCCACAAAGTTTTTTTTAATTTTTCCATGTTTCAAATCAAAAAAGAACATCTACAGTTCTTTAAAAACATGAAAATAAAGGCAAAAAAAAGACCTTCCCACAATATTGCCAGTATAGAAATTTCTTATAAGAACTACAGGATGGTTTCACTCATATATGTGATATATATATGTAAAGCAAACAAAGTTAAAATAATAGTAACCAAACACTTTGGTACAAACTCGTGCTTGTCTGAGGAAGGAGTACAGGAATGCTGGAGGTTGCTGTAATGTGTTGCACATACACACATGGGTGTGGAAATGTATATCTAAAGTCTTTGGATTTTAGAAACCAATATTAACTCAGTAAATATTCAAGTGTTATTATTATGAAAGTCTTATACTGTCTTCTATTTTAGGTTATATCTTAAAAGTCTCCTCTTGGTCTTGTCCAAGAACCACACAGCAAAGAATAATGAAATGGATGATCCTCTTACCAATTACTGTATTTACTGTTGACTATAAACTATTGATCCCCACCATGGAATTTAGAGAACTTACCTAAGATGAAACACTACATTTCCCCAGATACAAAAGTGGATTCCAGATGGATCAAGGGCTTGGATGTCAAACCAGAAACTATCAAATACTTAGAGGACAGAACTGCTAACACTCTTTTCCATCTAAACTTTATAGGCATCTTCAATGATACAAATCTAATTGCAAGGATAACTAAAACAAAACTAAACCAGTAGGACTACATCAAATTAAAAAGCTTCTGCACAGCAAAAGATATCACCATCTAAACAAAGATCCCCTTACAGAATGGGAGAAGATCTTTAACATGCCATACATCAGACAAGAGGCTAATAACCAAATTATATAAACAGTTCACCAAACTCAGTAGCAAAACAAAAAAAGAGACCCCATCCAAAGATATAAACAAAATATTTACCACAGATATCCAAAAGCCAACAGACAAAAATAAAATGCTCCAAGTCATTGGTTGTGAGAGAAATGCAAATAAAGACAACAATGAGATATAACTTTACTCCTGTGAGACTGTCATATCAGAAAAGGTAGCAGCAACAATTGCTGGGCAGGTTGTGAGGGACAAATGAATCCTCCTACACTGCTGGTGGGAATGTAAATTAGTACAATCCCTATGGAGAGCAGTCTGGAGAACTCTCACAAGGGTAGAAGTGGCCCTTCCCTATGATCCTGCAATTCCTCTCCCGGGGATGATCTAAAGGAACCAAACACACCCATCCACAAAGATCTATGCGTACCTATGTTTATAAGCAGCACAGTTTGTAATAATCAAAACCTGGCAGTAACACAGGTATCCAACAACAGATTAGTGTCTGAACAAGTTGTGGTATATATACACAATGGACTATTATGCAGCTATTAAATATAGTGAATTCACCTTCGTTACCTCATCTTGGATGGAGTTTAAAGGAACCATATTAAGTAAAATCAACCAGAAAGAGAAGGATGAATATGGTGTGATCTCACTCACAGACAGAAGTTGAAAAATAATAACATTATGAAGACTCGCCAAACTTAAGTGTAGTATGGAGAAACATATTCAAGCGTTGAAAGAATATTTTACTAAGGAGCTGGGAAACACAAAAGAGCTCCTAACAAAATTCTTTTAAGAAATTAGAACACATGAAAGAACTTCAGTCAGAGTCACTAAGCAGTTAGGAAGCATGAAAGAAAAACTTCAGACAGAATTGCAGGAAATGAAAGACAATTGGAGTGCAGTGCAAGGTAATGTACAAGACTTAGGAAGCAGACTCATTGAAGCAGAAGAAAGAATGTCTAAGATGGAATATGCAACTAGTCCAAACTTTCAGTTTCAAGATGAGAGAGAGTAAAGGCTTTTAAAGAATGAAGCAACTCTCTGAAACTGCAGACTCCATCAAAAGGTCGAATATAAGAATGATAGGGATACTGAGGAAGAGGACAGGATGAACAGAACAAAGACCATACTTAGGACAATTTTAACTGAGAATCTGCCTCACTTAGGCAAGCCTCAGAACATATGCATCCAAGAGGCAGAGCCTACACTCAGGTACATGAATGCAAAATGAACAACACCAACGCACATCACTGTAAATCTATCAACACTGAATAACAAGGAGGAAATATTGCAGGCTGCTAGGGAGAGGAAAGAAGTTACATGCAATGACAGAGGCACCAAACTTTCATCAGATTTCTCTTCACAAGGAGAAAGTGGAATGACATATTCAAAGCACTGAAAGATAGGGAATTCTAGCCACAAATCTTATATCTTGCAAAATGATCCTTCAGATATGAGGGAGAAATAAAGGTCTTCTCAAATATCCAAAAGCTAGATAAATTTTCCATAATCAACCCCACCTTACAATAACTATTCAAAGGAGTCCTACAGGAAAAGAAGAAGCAAAGGAATACAGTAAACTAAAACTAAGAATACATTAAAAATAGGAAGAAACAATGAAACAGGAAAGGAGAATTAATGAGCAAAGTGGTTATAACAAATGTTAATCAACACCGACCTAAAAAAGACCCTTTTTTAAAGATATGTTAGTTATCACATTTATGGCAACTACAATACAAAGCAAGGAACAGAGATTTATAGAAAGTACAAGAGAAATCAGTGAGGAATTCATCAAAGATAACCATTCACACAAAATGATAGAAACAAATACATAAACAATCAACAATTTAAATCAAACTCAAAACAAAAATCAGAATGGACAAGAGTAAACCACATATGTCAGTAATCATCCTAAATGTGAATGCCCTAAATTTACCTGCCAAAAGACATAAGAGTACCTAAATGGATTAAAGAACAGGATCTATCCATTTTATGATTTCAGGAAACACATACTCCAGCAGCCAGTTATAAAGTCAATATTAATAACTCTGTGGCATTCCTCTACACAAAATATGAGCCACAGGAAATGGATTACAACTGAACCCCCCAAAAGATAATATCCTTAAGAATAAATCTAACAAAGGATGTGGAGGACGTTTTCAATGAAAACTATAAGACATTGTTAACAGAAATAGAGGATACCATAAAGAAATGGAAGAACATCCCCTGTTCAGACTGAAAGAACAAAAAGCTACCTATAGATTCAGTGCTATCCCTATTAAAATCTCAATGACATATTTTAATGAAATTGAACAACTTATTCAAAATTTCTGTGGAACTATATAAAAGCACTCCTGAGGAAAAAGGAGAAAAATGGAGGCATTACAGTACCTGACTTCAAGATATACTATGACGCAGTGACAGTTTACACAGTGGGCTACTGGAACAAAAATGGACTTATGGACCAGTGGAATAGGATAGAGAGCCCAGAACTGAACCCACACTTGTATAGCACCTTCCTTATAAATAACAAAGGGACAAAACTGTCCAGTGAGGGCGAGAACAAATGGTTCTGGAACAGCTGGAAAGTCACATGTGGCAAAATGAAACTAGACCACTAATTAACATCAGACACCAAAGTTACCTCAAAATGGCTGAAAGATCTGAATATTATACCTGAAAATATTAAAACGCATAGAAGAACACATTGGTGAAATATTTCATGACATTAACACTAAAGACGTATTTGGAGGCAAGGTAAATAAAAACAAGATTGAACAAATGGAACTATATCAAACTGAAATGCTTCACACAACAAAAGAAAATTCCATAAGAATAAATAAGAAACCTAGCAACCCAGAGAACATATTTGCACACCACGCTTCAGATAAACAGTTAATATTAAACATCTAGAAAGAAATCATACAACTCAACAAAAAGAAAAAGAGAAAATCCAATAAAAAATGGAAGGAAGATATTAATAGACAATGCTTAAAGAAGAGATACACGTGGCCCACATACATATGGGTAAATTCTCTGATTCACTCATCACTAGAGAAATGCAAATTAAAACCACATTGAGATACCATCTCATGCCTGTTAGAATGACATTCATGAACAAAACAAGTAAGGACAAATGTTTTAAAGAAAGTGCAGAGAAAGAAAGTCACCACACTGCTGGTGAAAGTGTAAAGTAGTACAACTACTATAGAGAATAGTATGGAGGATCCTTAAACAAATATAAATGGAAATAACTTAGAATCCAGTAATCCCACTTCTAGGCATTTACCTAAAAGCATAATAATACTTATTTGAAGGGATAGCTGCATTATTCCCAATAGCCCAAATATGGAAGCAACCAAAATGCTCTTCAACAGATGATTGGATAAAAAGCTTATGGTATATATATCCATATATATATGGATCCCGATTAGAGCCCTGGCTCCCCACCTGCAGGGGAGTCGCTTCACAGGCGGTGAAGCAGGTCTGCAAGTGTTTCTCTTTCTCTCCCCCTCTCTGTCTTCTCCTCCTCTCTCCATCTCTTTGTCCTATCCAACAATGACGACATCAATAACAATAATAACTACAACAACAATAAGACAAGGGCAACAAAAGGGAAAATAATTTTTAAAAATTTTAAAAGTGAAATACCATGTAAAAAAAAAAATCTTGATTTGAGTGACATATTGAAGCTATTCTGTGTTTTACTTGTTAACAAAAATAAAACCCTGACTTTACTCCCAATTCAGGATGTCTTTCTTGACACAACTCAGTCTTTAGAAACCCAGAGAGAATGGGCCAGTACAGCTTTGATATCTGGATGTTTCTCCTTGTGGTTCTCTGCTTTCTAACAATTGAGATGTTCCACTTGCAGAGAGGAAAAATAGCCAACCCACTCTTGGAGATAATCGGTCACCGCACCATCTTGAAAAGAATTACAAGTGACTCTGTGATCAGACATGTAAATTTCAGACTTTTAAAAAAAATATTTATTTCCTTTTGTTGCTCTTGTTGTTTTATTGTTGGAACTGATGTCATTGTTGGATAGAATAAAGAGAAATGGAGAGAGGAGGGGAAGACAGAGGGAGAGACAAAGAGAGACACCTGCAGACCTGCTTCACTGCCTGTGAAGTGACTCCCCTGCAGGTGGGGATCCGGGGGCTCCAACCCGGATCCTTAATGCCGGTCCTTGCACTTTGTGCCACCTGCGCTTAACCCGCTGCGCTACCGCCCAATTCCCTATTTCAGACTTTTTATGACAAAGATGTAAATCTGTGCAGAAATGATATTCAGGTGCAGAGACATCTGGTGAGGACGGAACACCCAAAGGACATAGAAAGAAGGCAAGGCCCACCCATGCACCTTTCACTCTCTTAAAATCTCATCTCGGGGGCAAGGCGGTAGCACAGTGGATTAAATGCACCTGGAGCAAAGCGCAAGGCCCTCCTACATGAAGGTCTCAGTTCGAGTCCCGACCCCGACTCCCCACCTACAGGTCAGTCCCTTCACAAGCAGGGGTGCAAGTTTGCAGGTGTCTGTCTTTCTCTTCTCTCTTTCCCTTCTCTCTCGATTTCTCTCTGTCCTATCCACCACCAACAACACTAGCAATAACAGGAATAACAATAACAGCTAGGGCAACACAAATGGGGAAAAAATGGTCTCCAGGAGCAGTGGATTCATAGTGCAGGCACTGAGTTCCAGCAATAACCCTGGAGGCAAAGAAAAAAAAAATCCCACCTTCATCCCGCCTAGGACTAGCTTGTCTGATATACTGAGATTACATGTCTTGCCACAGCCTCCCAGGTGTAGCTACCTTCCCCAAACCACCTTAAAATACACAAGGTGTGGGAGTCAGACGGTAGCCAGCAGGTTAAGCGCCCTTGGCGCAAAGTGCAAAGACCTGCATAAGCCCGGGGCTCCCCACCTGCAGGGAAGTTGCTTCACAGGTGGTGAAGCAGGTCTGCAGGTGTCTTTCTCTCCCCCTCTCTGTCTTCCTCTCGTCTCTCCATTTCTCTCTGTCCTATCTAACAACAATAATAACTACAACAACAATAAAAAAACAAGGGCAACAAAAGGGAAAATAAATATTTAATAGTTAGAAATATATATATATACATATACATACATATACATCATATACATACACATCATATACATATACATATACATATACATATACATATACATATACATATACATATACATATACATATACATATACATATACATATACATATACATATACATATACATATACATATAGTACTTCCTATCTTGGTTACTCGAAGTTTCAGATCTCCTATCCGTGTACTGTCCCTAACACTATTTTTTCTTTTTCTCTTTATTCTCTCTCTTTTTTATTGGGAGGTTAATGGTTCATAGTACAGTTGTGGAAATTTGGCTACAATTTCTCCTCTTGTCATGATGTGTGTCTGCCAAAGGCTCTCAGCTCCAACTTAGGTAGGTGTCTGCAAAAACCGTATTATCTCCTGCACTTAGCTCTCCTCCCTCATTTCAAATATCTGCCTGATCAAGAATCCTTGAATTCATCTATTGCTCATAGGTGAAACTTGAAGTAAGAGAAATACAGCACAGAACTTTAACAAACTGTAGTCTATTGTAGCATATCAAAGAACTGGAAGGTCAGGTCGGGGGGGCAGGGTAAGTGCAGAGTGGAGAACCCAATATCCTATGGTGGAAAGAAATGATAATTTGGTGGTGGGTGAGTTACTGACACCTACCTTGGGGACATATGAAGCTGTCCCCCAATGACAACAGCAGTCTTGTAAATCAGTAAAATGATCATTCATATATATGATGTACATGGTATGATATATATACTTAATCCTCTACTTGAGTTAAGCTCATGCTTTTCTATAACTAGCTCTGGCTAATTTTTAAAACACTCTCAAGGGCAATAGTAGGGTTTTTTTTATTTAGGAAATTAATTCACTGCATTAAATATGATTACTCTCAAGAAGGAATATTTGGTATGAGAGAGAGTAAAAATTCTGAATTGTGAACTCCAGGATATACGGACATCAAGAAACTGGTTTTCTGAGCAATGGTTACTAAGCACTTGGAAGATATTAGAATCCCCTTCTGTATTATTGTGCAGTGCTTTCTCTTCCTTAAGACCTCATTATTGTACAAGGTAAAATTATTAATTCAGGTTTACTTCCAATTAAGACACGATTTCTAGTGCCAATTATAATTTCAATCTCCGGTGCTTTATTTATACCACAAAGTTCTTGTTTGTTTCACAGATTTCAGTTGCTTTGTATTTGGCCAAGTTCTGGTTCAAAACTGGTCATGTACAGTGAAATCTAGCTTAGCTACAAACTAGGTGCATTGAGTTACATGTGACTCATTTAAGCACACTTTCTAGTATTTTTGTCTTGTTTCAGCTTATCTCCTCTCATATATATAGTTTATTAATTATTTCTCTCTTTTGGTTTTTGAGGAGAGTGATGCACAATTTTGTACATGGAGAGTGTAATTACATAGGGGGGAAATGTGTGTGTGTGTGTGTGTGTGTGTGTGTGTATAAGCAGCCAGCAGTCTTAGCCATGGTTTTCCTTGATTTTGTTACCTTCCCATCATGAAAACGTATTAATTATGGCATTTTGAGTATCTGTCAGCTCTGAATCTTCTTTTTTTGATACTGTGGGAAGAATTTTCACTAGGACTATTCAGTCTCTTGATCACTATTTTGTTTCTATCCTTTTCCTCATTTCTTCTGAGTACTGGGATATCTCAATGTTTCACAAAGCCACAAGCGTTACTAGTCTCTCTATATACTAGGACCTATAAAACCATTTACTCCTTCACTGTGCATACTTCCATGATTTCTTGATCACCATTTAATGGTGACTATAATGGAGATCAATTCCTTAGTATGACATTCAAGAAATTTCTATGTTAAATATATTATATTTATTGTATTATATCATATTATCTTTAATACATTGAGTTTGACACTGTTTTGTCCATTGCTTGAAATCTCAATCAGTTGGAGTCTATTGCATCAGATTTGGGGACTCAGTAGGGGAAGGTAGGAACACTACTGGGATCTTGGGGATCTAAGTCCCTACAGGGGAACAGGATGATAGTTTGGAGAAGGGTAAAAATGTCCTGAGACCTATCTTGCAAATATATGGGAATTTACCTTCATGATGATGATCCTATATATGAACATTTCCTCACTAAAGTGATACTGATGTTGAAAAAATTAAATATAACTTTAGGTAACTTATGATGTGTATTCATTCATATATTCAAATTCCTTTGGAATTTCACTCTCTTTTTCCTGGAAGCAGACAAAAGTTTGGTTCACTTCCATTTTCACTGTTGTTTTCAAGAACTGTCTGAAATATAATTTGCTTTAATTAAAAAATCCTTGAAAATCTGCGTTGTTACCTTTCTATCCTCTGCCAAAATTTTACTTCTATTTATTTTCAGAAATTACACTTTATTCATGTATGTATAGTCCCTATTGAGTCAGAAGATATCAATATAAAGATTATGTCTTTGACCTTTTTTTTCCTTTTAAAAGTATCATATGCATAATAGTCATGAAATTACTGTTTAATGAGATTATATATGGGATTCTATGCTAAGAATAGTGGCTTATCGAGAAGAAAATATTAGGGCATGACAAATAATGAGACAACCTTGACTTTAAATCTGATGCCTAGCTTCCCCACATACCTCTCCTCATTTGTCTTAAATATTCTTATGACCTAATTGGAACTTCTAATCAGAGTAAATGACACAATATTGTCATATTAGATGATTTATTTGCTATACAAAGAAGCCTGATTGCTGCCTAATCAGATTGGATTAGCACCTAATAAAAGTATTTCCCTAAAGTCATCTTGTATTTTAATTGCTCATTATAGCATTAAATCAACTAGTGTCTTCAACAATCTAGACCTAACTACATAGTCTCCTACTCTTTTCAAAATAAACACAGTCGTACTGGTACCAAGAAATAAATGTTATCTGTGTCATAAACTTGCTTGGTATTGTGATCCAGATGAACCATACATCTTAGGTGTGTATTGTTCTAACAGCAATGGTTTTGAAAATAACTTGAACTAAAGTCATGGACTACTGAAGTCCTCCAAAATGATGTCTATTCAATTTCATTTAAAAGAAAATAAGAACTTGTCGCAGCTAGAGCTCAAGAGGCCTTTATGGTATCTTCTGTCTTGGGGTTACTAGTCTAATAGTGGGCATTAATTATACTCACTCCAGGCTTCAGGAATGAGTTCATTTTGGCCACAATTCACTTTGTAAGTTCAAGACCTGCTGTGATACTTTGAAGCCCTGGGAAGGCTATGGCCAAAAAGTCAAAAAGGAATTACCCCCCAAAAGTATACAATACCTTAGTTGTGGCTGTAATCTGAATACACCATGGACTTGACAGCACCCTACACAAACCAATTCTTTTGCTGGTTTAAACCAGTTTGAGTTGACCTCTGAACTAAGGAATTACTGAATCAGAGGTCCAGGCTCACAGAGACCTGGTTCAGCACTGCAGTTGTACCCTCTTTATATTCTTCAGACACCTAAAAGGAAAAATTAGATGTTTCCAAAGCATAAGTTTTTTGGGGCCCTGAAGTTCTTTGGGGCCCTGGTGTATGATGGTGGAAAAGGTAATACTTGGGGGTGAGACTGTTTTGTAGACAACTATCACGGATAGATGAGGAATTATACACACATGGCAACAACTGCACTGTAAAACATTAACTCCTAAATTATATATATATATATATATATGTGTATACACACACACACATATATATATATGAATATCATTCATGATGGGCATAGACCTCTAATAGATCCCTCTCTCCACCATCACTGGCTACTTCCATAAGGAACACAGGAACACATCACAAGCTTTCTCGTGGCTCACTCTAGGAATTTGTCTATAACTATAAAATAGCATGAAACTAAAGGCTGGAGTAGTGCAGATGAGGAGTTGGGGCGGGGGGGGGGGCTCTCCATTTTGTAGATAGCTAGTAGGCATATTTTAGTTATATTCCTAAGGGCCTGTGGCTATACTAGTTTGTTGTTGTTGTTTTTCTTTTGGCCATTTGACCATCATCAATCCAGTTTTACCCATTTAGATAGACTGAGGAAATCATGCCTGTAAAGATTTATTTGATTATCACTGCTATTCCTTTCATATTGGTATCATAGTTGGTATAGTCCAGAAACACTGAAGTGTAAATTTATTTCCTAGAAATAATTTGCAGAGAGCTAAAGAACTGGCATTTGCTGTAAGACAATATGGTAACTTATTAACTTTGTTATTTACTCTTCTGAGAACATTGCCTTTGTATAATATATTAAGAATTTTTCCAAAGGAGATTAAAAAGCAAAGGTCAAAATTACGGCATATCACTTAATTACTCCATGTCATAAAATAAGAACCATTTTCTTTTCCTTTAATTTTTTCTGCTGTAGGTTATAAGGGGGAAAAATGTTATCTTCATACTTTACCCCCTAATTTGCATTTTACCGAGACTCTGAAAGATAACACAAAATTCATTTGGGTGCAAGGAAAAATGACAAATGAGAAAGGGATTCAAACATTTAAAGTTCTATTAATAAAATATAACCTTTACTGACAGACTCAAATGTAAGTCAAATTAATTTTGAATTTCAGTATTCATTTATGTCCTGTTTAAGAAAAAGAGATGACTATAGTTAATTATATGACATTATACTCAAAAACTGGTGAGTAGATCATAAGTATTCTCATCACTGAAAAAAGCTATGTGTTGGTGAATTGCAAATTATCTTGATTATGCTAATTATCTTGATGTGTACATATCCAGAGTGGATATGTACATAAAATCTTCATACTATATGCTTTAAGTACATATAGTTATACTTGTCAGTTATTCCTTAATAATATTGAGGAGAAGAATTTTTAAAAATTTTTATAAGGTAACAGTAATATATGTCTCAGAGCTACTGCATTATAATTCAACATTTGTATAAATTAGATTTTGATCATCACCTAAAGTCTAGTTTATCTTTTATATTTTTGTTTAAAGTAGATAATGATTTACAAGAGAGTAGTTATTAAATGAGTACAATCTTTTTATCTACCCACAATAGATAACTATACATTACTCTTTTTTTTTTTTACCAGAGCACTGCTCAGCCTCGGCTTATGGTGGTGCAGGGGATTGAACCTGGGACTTTGGAGCCTCAGGCTTTAGAGTCTGTTTGCATAACCATTATACTATATACCCCTGCCCAACTATACACTACTCTTGCCATTGACCAAAGTCCTTCTCAAACACCATGAACTGGATCTTTAAAGTCCTCTCAACTTCTGCTCCAGACACTCAGGGTTGTGGTCTATATAGATAAGGGAATACTACTCAGCTGTAAGAAATGATAAAATCTTGTCCTCTGCCACATCTTGGATGAAACTGGAAGGAATCATGTTAAGAGAGGTCATTCTGAAGAAGGAAGATGAATACTAGATGACCTCCTTGACAGCTGGTATTTAAGAAACAAGGAGAGAAAGGCAAAACACAGGATGTGAAGCTGGGACTAGGTGCAGTTTATAGCAAAATAAAAAGTCAAGGGGAGGGGAAGCATTTCCATGTTTCTTCTCTTTCTCACTAAATTATTTACTGTGTATACATGTAAATACCCCTTTTAATTCTTGGTCGTTGTCTTACTTGCTAAAGATTCCAGAGGAAAATATCACATACTGGTTGGCATGAACAATAAAAATGTATTACCTCCTGGCTTCGGAGGCTAGAATGCCAAGGCAAGGGAAGGGATTACTGGAGTATCTTCCTCTTCTTTCTAGGACACCAGTCAGATCAGATCAGGTGATCAGAGCCCCACCTGATGTCTCATATCTTAAACAAGGCTTCTCATCTCCACATACACTTATATTCTGACATGCAGGGTGGTCGTATTTGGTCAAGGCTTTTTAAAATTCATATAAAGCACTCCTTTCTTTGTGCATATGAAATATATAAATTTCAAGCATGTTCATATTCACTGTGATGCCTTGATTATTACACCAGGGTAGAGGGCATATCCTAATTATGCTCTTACCGGGGAGAAAGTGTCTGACATGCTGAAAATATGTGATCAATGATTGCTGAATAAATAAATGAGTGAGTAAATTTAATCCATAGATGGATGTAGTAAATCTGAATGTATCTGGTACATGAGCTGCTCAAACACTACCTCACCATGACTATCCCAGCCATTTCTTCAAACAGCTCATTCTTTCCTTCCCCACCTGCTTCATTCAGAATCTTTAGTTTCTTCCTCTCTTCCCCTCACCCTGACAAACAAATGCTCGTCATTGCAAAGGGATGTCCATATCTAATAGTTTATACAGTAGTAAGAATTAAAGTGGAGGGGGTCCAGCTCTAGCACAGCTGGTTAAGCTCACATGGCGCGGAACTCAAGGACCGGCGTAAGGATCCCGGTTCGAGCCCCAAGCTCTCCACCTGGCAGAGGGGTCGCATCACAAGTGGTGAAGCAGGTCTGTAGGTGTCTGTCTTTCTCTCCCCCACTCTCTGTCTTCCCCTCCTGTCTCCATTTCTCTTTGTCCTATCCAGCAACAACAACATGAATAACAATAATAACTACAATGATGATAAAAACAACAAGGGCAACAAAAAGGGAAAATAACAGATTTTTAAAAATAATTAAAGTGGAAATTCAGAAACCTCATTAGTACTATCCAAAAGTTGTCATTGGTATGCAAGTCTCCTACCAGGAACAGATGAGGGAGGAGACAATGCTAATTTTTAGCTCCTGTGAAGTTCAAGGCCAGGAAACTGTCCTGGGAATGACTGAGTCTATTTCTCTGAGTAGCAAGCAGGGTAATGGTTGGGGCTTCACATTAGCTTCTGCTGGTAGTATACCCCTTTTTCTTCTTTCATAGCCGGGTCAATTCAGAGAAACTTAACATGCTATAGACATCTCTACGATTTTATTTTTTGAACATTTCATCATGGTAAATACTCCTCGGATGAAGCTTTTGCATGAGTACATTTCCGGGTAAGATGAAAATGTCAAAATGCAATGGAAGTCAAAAAGATATTTTAAAGGTCTCTTGCACAGGACTTTGAAGTAGAACTGCAAGCTGCTTGGTATTTCATTCTCTGTCACATGTGAAAATCTCGTTTCCTGAGTCATATCAATTTTTGAACATCTCTGGCTATAAGTGCATGTATAAATATTCAGTTACTAGCCAACTACATATCTCTAGTTGAACTATGTAGTGATACCACACCAACCTGCGGATCTAATCTGCAGGTATAAAAACGTTGCCAATAGAGTGTTGTGACTAAGACTTCAGATTACAAAGAATAACTAAGTAATTGGAATCTTCATTTGCTACTTTCAAATGCATCAACTTGCCAAAAATACATATAAATATACAGTACGCTTTAATACTATTGACATAAGGGCCAGTGTAATAAATCTAACATTAGTCTTGGGATGGTTATTTATTTTTGAGATTCTAACTCATTATTTTCCATCAGTGTATTTTAACATTTATATAAGTGGTGGAAGTTTTTAGACAAGCAAGTTTTGTGAATACTGAAAGCAAAACAAACCAAAAATAATGCTAGTATAATTTTTAGCCTCAAGTCGCTTCTGGCCATCTTATTCTGAAATCTCATATTTCACTATATTGTAAAGTAGAGTTTCTTGCAATTTTTTTAAGTCTGGCTAATTTGGAAAGATTTTTTTAAATGTACTTATAATCTTTTACTAACACAGAATACTGAAATGTTAATGATAAAGATTGGTAATGCAATGCAACAAAGAATAATCTAGTTGAAATAAATATATTTGGTAACTGAGTGTCACCCAAATTTCTTACTGAGATATAATATTTATATTTAAATGATTTTTTCATTAAATGTTTTCCCAATTCCAAATCAAGATGACATACTTAAAAATGGAATGTAGGGTCACTGAAATAGCTTATTTGGATAGCATACTGCTTTGCCATGTGCACAAACCCAGGTTTGAGCCTGGCCTCTGCCACACTAATAAAAGCTTAAATCTCTTTCACTCTCTGACTCTCTGTTTCTATCTGGGGGAAAAAAAAAAAGGATGTATTAGATTCAACTATTGGCTATGGTTACATGCATCAGATTCTAATACTGCAAGCTATACCTACATAGAATATACAGAAAATGAAAACAGACACTCATTATCTCTAGTGATAAAATTTATTGGAAAGTTTCTAATTCTCCACTTCTGTTTATAGAAAGCTGACCCAGGCTCTCTTGCCCCCATTTACACAATTTGGAATGGGGGAGGGTGTTTGATCAAGTGCCTACATTATCATACTTGCAACCAGTTTATTCATATCCAGAAAATCAAGCTACACAGTAACTTGGAAGGTATTTTATGATAAGAAAAAACACAGTAAGCTTTAAGCACTACATGGTTCTACTCATTTTCACCCAAGGAATTTGTTAGGTACATTGGGTAGCTAATTTCAGTAGCTCTTTTTAGCAGCTTTAGGTAACAAAACACTCAGCATTGATAAAGGTGTTTGACTGTTTCCTTCTACTCTATATCTACTCACTGAGGAAGAGACTCTAGAAGATACAGGACCATTTCTAGACACAGTCTCTCTACCCTAAATACTTACTATAGTAACACAAAAAAGTGACGGTCTCTCGACATGCAAAAGGAAATCAGATAGTAATATTACAGTTTATTTAGAAACAAGAACAACAAAAGAAATGGATAGCATGTACAAACAGGAGCTAGTTTCACTTTCAGCTTTTCACTTTGACAGCCTCCTCAAAATGGCCTTTTAACTACCATCTCTTCAGTTCCATTAAAAAAAAAAAAAAGGAAATGGTCAGAGAGGGCAAGATGTGTTCTGTAGTTTTTGGTTCTATCATGCCATAGAACTCAATAAATCTCTCAATCTCCTTTTCATAAGATTCTGAATACTAATGTTGACATTTCCCACCCCAAGACTATTCCAGAAAGATAAAATAACCTCCATGAGTAGGAGGAACATTTTTGACCTGTACCAATATCAAGTGCTAGTCCTTTCATCAATCGAATGTGCATCTATGCAACTTTATTTTCCCCAAATTTGCTTCTCTGTAACTTTGTTGAAGTGAATGCTTTATATTTCTACAGTTAGCTAATCTAACTGTGGGATTAGCTAAGCAGAAAGTGATCTATAGTGCACTACCACACTGCTTCAAGCACTTTGTGAATATCTTTTTATTCAATTCTCAGAGTAAATATATAAATTAAAATTAAATTCCTCTATCTACCAAGTAAACAGAAAAGTAAAGTCTCTTCTGACTTCAAAGTGGCTGAGCTAGAATTCAAAGCCAGGAGTCATTCATGCCAAAGTTTCTTGTCCCATTCTTACGATGTCTCTTTGTAGGAGGAAATCAATAATTTGTTAGAAACATGATGATGTGATGTTTCATTTTAAGGAGCTGGATGTCAATAGACAACTTTCATTGAGCACCTTCTATGAGTCAGACAGACTTCCGAATATGTTGAAAGAAGACTTGATGCATTTCATCTTCATGAAGACTTTATAGACACTACAATTACCTTTAGGTGTCACACTAAGAAGCCAGAGCTTAGAGATGTCCAGTGAATGACCTTGGTTCACATTAGCAAAAGATACCCCAGTTCTTATATACTTTAAGAAAGCCAAAATCTTAGCCATCAGTTAAATGAGATCAGGATGACATTAAAGACTACTCCACTATTGACCCACTGTTTTCTCATTCATATTTTTATTTCTTCTCTCACTGCCAGTGCATACAAAACATAGTCACATGAGAAAAAAAAATTCAGAAGATCTATGTTCAAAGAGTTTCTGCTGGATTGAAGGGAAAATTAAGTGGTTATAGACATATACAGAGATTAATTATGAATAGAAACATAATATCTATGAGGAAACAAAAATGTGAGCTTCCTTGTACAACATGCTAGCATCCCCTCTTCATAAAAATTAGTACATTTTATATACTTATATTTGATTTTCTTTGCTTCAGACTTCTCTGATTTAATAATGTTTTCAGAGGAAAGATTCTTCTACTATAATGCCTTTGTCTGGATTAACTGACAAGTCTAGCTAAATTATCAGCCTACTTTTACAATGACCAACCAAAAAAATCAATAAAGACTCCTTTTACTCCACTGGATGATGTAATATTTGGTGTGGATTATGTTGGATGAGAGGAAGTTGTGAGTATATTTTTCTTTGGAGGATGATCTTTATATGATAGACTGGGAGTTGAGAAATCCAGTATATTTGGACATTTCTTTTCAGTAAGCACTTTGCTACACTGTTCTTTGTGTTTCTGCTCTTGCAGGGGAAACAATGGCCTTTATTATGAAAATTCATCCAGACATCTTGGCATAAGGATGGGTCAGGCTGAAAAGCTCTTCCTATCAAGGTACATTAGGACATAATAATCTTGGGCATCATAAAAAGTCAAGTTCTGCAAAGAGAATGATTTTAGGTAGAAAAGCAGGTCTGTTGTTATAAAATGCCAACTGGACTGGTTTAAATGTTGAGTGAAACTCTTAGTGATTAACTGGGCTTACATAAGAGCAATAAACAAGACTGACCTGTAAATAGACTAGGTTGATCTGATCCAAATGGGCAGATAAAATGCAAGGCAACTCTATCTGCAGATCCTACCTAGAGTGAATTCTTCTAGCGTTTGCCCTTCTTCCGTAGCCAGTCAACAGCGTCAGGTTGAGCCTGATGTCAAGTTTCGAGACCTCCTTTGAATCTGGAGAGGTGGCAGTCATTGACTGTGTGGGTCATAGTCTATCTGGAGCCGCAGGGGCAGTTCGAGTCATCTCTGGCTCCCCAGCGATGGAACATAGCGGCGCAGCGGCCATGGCCTGTTCGATAGCGATTGAGGAGGGCCCAGTCATAACGTGCTAGGTCAAAGCCGGGATGACGCCTGCAAGGGTCTGTGATGAGGTGTTTGTTCTTGACCTCAGCTGACTGCCAGCTCTGTTTCCAAGAGACTGGAACAGAGAAGTTCAGTGTAGGTGTAGGGGACCAGATTGGGTGACGAGACGTCAAGCGTTGACAGGGTGGGCGAAGATATCCGCGTATATTGGCAGGTCTGGTCGAGCGTAGACGTGGGAAATGAACTTAGATGATGCCGAATATCTGGCGGGGCGATGTTGCTAAGAACTGGCAGCCATGGAACCAGGGTGGAATGGATAGTTCCAGAAATGATCCTCATGGAGGAATATAATTTGGAATCGACCAAGTGGACATGGGGGCTACGGAACCATCGTGGGGCACAGTATTCTGCAGTGGAATAGCATAATGCCAGAGAGGATGATCCTGATCGTAGTGTGGAAGCGCTCGCGCCCCATGAGGAGCTGGCCAGTCTTGCAATGATGTGATTCCTCGCGCCCACCTTTGCTGCAGTTTTTATGAGATGTTCATGAAATGACAGGGTGCGATCGAGAGTAACGCCAAGATAGACTGGCTGGGCTTCATGCCAGATTCTGGTATTGCCAAGCTGCACATTAAGCTCACGCGAGGCCGAGTGAATCATAATCACTGACTCTTCTAGTTTCTTCTGAACTTGCTAATTTTGTGTAGCAGCATAAAGTTTCTCACATACTTGGCATATTTTATATTAGATGTTAGCATCTCATTCTATCTTCTTTTTGAGGGGGGGGGATAATAGTTTATAGTACAATGTTGACACATGGGTAAAATTTCTCATCTCTCCATGACAGGTGCCTGTAAAACACCCTTACCTCTAGCCTGAGTCCTTTTCACTACCATGTATGAGGTTCCCAACTCCCACAAGCCCTTCTCAGATTTCCTTCCCCCACAATCTTTTGCTTTTGTTCAATAAACCAAACCCAGTTCATGTTTTACTCTTCCCCCTTTGTTTTTGTTTCTCAGGATCTGACCACGAAGTAGATCATCCCATATTCACCCTTATCTTTCTGTCTTATCTCACTTAACATGATTCCATCAGGCTCCATCCAAAATCAGGTAACTTCATCATTCTTAATAGCTGAGTAGTATCCTATTGTGTATATATACTGTAATTGCTCAGCTAGTCATCTGTTGTTGGGCACCTCAGATGCTTCCAAGTTTAGGCTATTACAAATTATGCTGTTATGCACATAAGTATACAAAGGTCTCTTTGGATATAGTGTTTGATTCCTTAAGATATATCCCCAGGAGAGGAATTGCTGGGTCATAGACTAGGTCCATTTCTAGCCTTCTGAGAGTTCTCCAGATGGCTTTCCATGGGGACTGCATCAATTTACATGTCTGCTAGCACTGTAAAAGAGTTCCTTTACCCTCACAGTCCCTCCAGTATTTGTTGTAACTAAAATTTATATTTTTTAATTATTTTTAATTTTTTGTGATTAATAGTAGGTTCGAAAACTATAAGATTACAGTATAAAGTTCCAGACCATACCCCCAACTACAGTTCTATATCCCCTTTTCTCCTACCTCCCCAAAATAACCACTTAAGGAGATATAAAAAGACCAACCAGAGAACTGAAGTACCAGAGACTGAACTCTGGGGCCTAGGCACATGAGTCTAGTGCACTACCATTCTGTATCTCTCCAGCCTCTCGTGCACAGCTTAATGTTTACATACTTTCTTCTCTCCAAAGATAAAATCAGTAACTGAGCTAACTATTGGAATACAGAATAATGTTTTTTAAATTTTTTTTATTTACAAGATTTTTTAAAATTTAATTTCCCTTTTGTTGCCCTTGTTTTTTTTTTTTATTGTTGTTGTAGTTACTGTTGTTGTTATTGATGTCGTCATTGTTAGATAGAACAGAGAGAAATGGAGAGAGGAGGGGAAGACAGAGAGGGGGAGAGAAAGACAGACACCTGCAGACCTGCTTCACCGCCTGTGAAGCGACTCCCCTGCTGGTGGGGAGCCGGGGGCTTGACCCTGATCCTTACACTGGTCCTTGCGCTTCGCTTCAGAATGGTTAATTATGAATTAAAAGACACATTTTCTGCCAGCATGACAATAATTCAGTTTAAAAGATGTTGTTTTCAGACACCAAGTTGCAGATGCTACCATGACTCTAACCTGACTTCCCTAGACAGATGACTTCACCAATGTACCCTGGAACCCCACCTCTCCAGAGCTCTCTCTAGAGAAAGATAGAAACAGGCTGGGAGTATGGATCGATCTGCCAATGCCCATGTTCAATGGAGAAGCAATTACAGAAGCCAGAGCTCCCAACCTCTGCACCCCATAATGACCATGGGTCCATAATGCTAAAGGGATAAAGAAGAAAGTCTCCAATAGAAGGGAGGCAATGCAGAACTCTGGTGTTGGGAATTGTACTCCTCTTATCCTATGATCTTGATGGTCATTATTAAATCATTAAACAATAAAACAGCTCACTTAAATAATGTGTTGCTTTACTATGAGCACTACCCAGATTTGAGCCCAGCACCAGCGCATGGAACGAAGCCTCAGTGCTCTGCCCTCCCACCTCATCTCTAGAGACATCTAATCCAGACATGATTCAAAAAAGAGAAAAGAAACTGATGATGCTTAAATTAATGGTTACCTGTGGTACGTGTGCCTTTAAAGAAAGTTTAGGGTCATGGGAGATAGTGAAGACATAGTACAGCATGCCTGCATGCCTGAGGTCTTAGAGGTTCCAGTTTCAATACCCACCACAGCAGTCAGAGTTGAACAGTGCTCTGGTGTCTCTCTCTCTCTAATTCTTTCTGCTTAAAATAAGATAATTAAATCTTTTAAAAACAAAGAAAAGGAATATTTAGAAACAGAGCCCTGGAGAGATGAGTTGTACAGGAGGCATTTCTGGTCTGAGCAAAGAAATTTTCATTTATCTTTATGTATCTGGAAGTCGTATTAACTTTTCCCTTCTCCTTCTTCTTCTCCTCCTTCTCCTCTTTCTCCTTCTTCTCCTGCTTCTCCTCCTCCTCCTTCTTTTCTTTCTTTCTTTTGAGACAAAGAGACAGAGAGAGAACAACAACAAAAAAAAAAACCACAGCACTGAATCTTCTTTAATGTGGTGGTTATCAGGTTCAAGCCTAGGTCTTACACATGTCAAAATAGTGCAATATCAAAATGAGCTATTTAATCATCCCTAATTTTATTTTTGCGTGTGCTTCTCAAATTGTGGAAGAAAAACATGGGTATTACATGAAAGATTATAAAAGAAAGAGAAACGGTTCTGATACAATGCAATTGCTATGCAATCCATCCACTTCCAAATCATATATGCTGAAGAGGGAGAGAAGGGGGGGAGAGGAGTGTAATCTAGGGATGTGACTGTAAAGCAGTCAGATCAGAGAAGAGAATGCTGGGCTGAGCAGTGTGGGAAGGAGGTGGTGCCTGCGTGTGGGGTGAGGGCTCACCATTAAGTACTGAGCGCCCATAAAAAGAAGGAGCCCACACGTGAAGTCTCTGGATACATTCTGAGGTGAAGCATGTTGAGGTGGCAATCGTTGCTTTGGTTAGGTTGTGATCGGCAGATGCAATGTTATTTGGTTTGGATTGGGAGATGCATACGGGAAAGTGGGCCCTATCCAAGGGTTCCAGGACTGGGGGATGTAGGGGCTCTATAGTGAAGATGTGTGGAATGACAACCCTTCAGCTTCATTACTCGGGTGAGACCTTTCCTTTAATAGTACACTCTAATTTCATCTCAGGTAGTTCACTTTCTAACAAAGTCCCATAACTTAGATATACACCAGTTTCTATGAGAGAGAGCTTATGTGCACACGTATCCATAAACTACTGCAAAATATATACCTGAAAGCAGGACTACACTGGAGTTTGCAGTTCCAGATGCCACCAGGATGCTGGCTAGGCTTCCCTGGATTGAAGACCCCACCAATGTGTCCTGGAGCTCAGCTTCCCCAGAGTCACACCCTACTAGGGAAAGAGAGAGGCAGACTGGGGGTATGGACCGACCAGTCAACGCTCATGTTCAGTGGGGAAGCAATTACAGAAGCCAGACCTTCTACCTTCTGCAACCCTCAACGACCCTGGGTCCATGCTCCCAGAGGGATAGAGAATGGGAAAGCTACCATGGGAGGGGGTGGGTTATGGGGATTGGGTGTTGGGAATTGTGTGGAGTTGTACCCCTCCTACCTTATGCTTTTGTTCACTAATCCTTTCTTAAATAAAAAATTTAAAAAAAAAAAAAAAAAGAAGGAGCCCGACTTCTCTGGGCAGACGACCTCACCAATGTGTCCTGGATCCTTGCATCTCCAGAGCTCTGGTCCACTGGGGAGAGATAGAAATAGGCTATGGGTGTGGATCCATCTGTCAATGTCCATCCTCAGTGGAGAAGCAGCTACAGAAGCCAGAACTCCCACCTTCTGCGCCCCATAAACAACCTTGATCCATATCCCAGCGGGGGAGAAGTGATAGGATGAAGATAAGAGGACTCTGCACTCCAGCTCCATCAGCACCCAGAGAGAGAGAAGGAAAGGAGAGGGACATATGGAGGGAGCTTTGACGTCATGACTGGTTTAGAGGGAAAAAGAGGATTGAATCAAGAAAAGAAGGGGAACTATGTATAAATGTGGACAGATAGTTGTAGAGAAGATGGTCAGCCCATGTCCACAACTTTAGGGGAACTGGGGTGGACTGCAGTGGGGAGAGTAAAGATTCAGAACTCTGGTGTTGGGAATGGTGTGGATTTAAACCCCCGTTGACATGTAATTTTGTAAAATAAAAAGAGGTGACTGGGGTTGAGGAGATAACATAATGGTTATGCAAAAAGACTCTCATGCTTGAGACATAGAAGCCCCAGGTTCAGTCCCCAGCACCACCATAAATCAGAGCTTAACAGAGTCTGAGTAAAGCAAACAGACAGTTAGGAATAGAAAACAAATAGTCAGGGATAAGGAGATGGTGCACCCACTAGAATGCACACATCAGCAAAGACTTGGGTTCAAGACCCTGGTCCCCACCTACCAGGGGGAAGCTTCACAAGTGGTGTAACTCTATGGGTGTCTTTCTTTCTTCCCGGCTCTCCCTCTCTATCTCATTCTGTCATATATCACTTTCTATAAATAAATAATAATGCTGTTGATGATAATGATAATGTCACTAGGAGTAGTGGAGTATAGGCACCAAGCCCCAGTGGTAAACTTGGTGGCAATAAAAAATGTTTTTTAAAAAGACTCCATTTAACTAACCAGCCTTACCATATCTAGCACAGAAGGGAGATGACTTGTGTGGGATTCAAGTCCAAGAAATAGAATCCTGCATCCATAAAGCTATTTCTTTGACATGGCTTACAGGGATTTGTGTCAATGACGGGGCCAGGCTGACTGCATTTAGCTAGTGGATGGTTGAAGGCAAGTTTGGAAGTGATTCTGGCTTGGCAGCCCACCAGAGCAAAGTGCTTCAAGTGCATTTTCAGAAGTGCAGCTTGACTCCTAACATCATTCCTGGGACTCTGTCACCATATTTAAGAGCTGTCATTTGGGACTGAGTTTCCTTGGGCCATTCTTTTTCTTAGAGGAAGGATGAATGACACACAGGAGTTCAAAGCACTGTCTTAAATGCTTTCTTTATTGAAGCCACTATGATGCCACTTTTTTTTTTTTCTAGTCAACGGATTGCTTTGAAATCCATAGAAATAGTATCTAGCAATACTAGGCACAATAGGTAGAAAAGTAATGGTGTTGAATTATTACACCAACAAAGCTTACGTGCCTATCAGATCACCAAATGCATTCCTCACGTATCCTGACAAATCAGAGGCTGCTTTATTCATATTATCGAAAACAATGGAGGGACCAGTGGAATAGCTCACTTGTATAGTGCATTGCTTTTCTATGGGACCTAGATTTGAATCTGGTTCCCACCACACTGGAAGAAGCTATGGAATTGTGGTCTCTCTCTCCCTCTCCCTCTCCCTCTCCCTCCTGCTTCTCTGTTTCTATCCATGACTGAAAGAGAAACAGAGAGAAACAGAGAGTCAGAGGAGCCTAGTCTTTTTCATGAAATTTCCCTCTTGAAAACACTACTTTTTAGATGGTATGAGGCATTTTTCAGTTGATGGATGAATGGACCACCCATAAGAGCATCTTATTTATTGATTTGTTCATTTAATACTCCATTAGGAGAGAACTAGGGTATCTTTCTGAAATGAAATGTACCGTGAGTCCTGGTGTCTACAATATCTGTAGTTTTTGCACAATGTTATGCCATTCTCTAGAAATAAACTACATGGTTTGGAGTGACACATACTAGGAGCTATGTGAAGGAAGAGGGTCAATGCAGATGCAAGTCTGCAGGAAGCCAGCTCAAATCCCCCAAGCTCTGTCTGCTCCACTAGTTCCTAGATGATGACAAAGACTGTTTTATACACAGAATAGGGCATTGATTAAATCCTAATGCTTTTTTTTTTTTTGCTCTAGTGGCTTATTTGGCTATTAAGAATGAATTCATGTTTATCATCTTAAAATAATCAAGGCATACTTACATAAATTATACTATATTCCTAAGAATCAATAAGTACACACATAAGCAAATCATATAATTTGCATTTCTAAGATAAACACCTCAAAAGAACAGAGGCATTCTAAATGTTTTTTTGGGGAAATGAGTCGTTTTCTATATCATGCTTTAGTTATAAGGATTTCTTCTACAGAATTAATTTGCCATTTCATTAAAAACAAACTTTTCAAGGAGAGCAAAGGCTGTCATTGTTGTAAAGAGAAGAAGGGCAAGTCGTATGAATACAAATCCTTCCTGGACACAATTGCTCTCAAAATGAATTTCCCAAAGTGTGCTTTAGAATTCATCATTATAAGGCACCAAGGTTGGTTTACATATTAATCCACTTCCCTAGAGACCTAGAAGGTTTCAGTTTTGCACAATGGCAGGGAGATAGCCTGTTGAAAGGACGGTTCTTTCAAAACGTCACTCCTCACCATGGAATATGTTTTATTAAGCGTAATGGGAAACGCGCGGATCCAGTAGTGAGTTTGCTTTCTTCTCTCTGATGAAACTCGAAAACACACTTAGCAGTGGGATTTGTTATTAAAGTATAAAGGCAGAAGGGACTGGGGCTGGGTGTCAGTCTTCACTTCAGTCATAGGACTCCTGTCTCACTTCTGACCCTCACTTCCCAGAGGGCCACTGTCTGAGGCTGAGAATCCCACAGTCAAGACTGAACATTGCTTCAGAAATAACTCATTAACAGAATAGACACATCACCTGAAAAGGGTTTGTGTTTTTTTTTTTTTAAAGCACTAGGAGATGAACTAGCACAGCTTCTATCACATAGATAATAATACACAGGTGGTGAAATAGTTCACTTGCTCTGCTATGTGCAAAGGTCCAAGCACAACACTACCACACTGAAGAAGCTTCAGTTCCTCTCTCTCTCTCTCTCTCTCTCTCTCTCTCTCTCTCTCTCCTTTCTTACTCCTTCCCTCTATCTAAAGAAAGAAATAATTTGTGGGTGAAGTTGTTTGGTGGAAGATGTGACCTCTACAGAGAGTCAAAACCTGCAAAAACATACAGGTGGCTTTGGGTCTTTCCCCACAATGTCAGACCTATATGAAGATTCCTTTTTTATAATATGTATTTATTGTTTCTTTTATTTCACAGGGCAGGGAAAAATTGAGATGAAGGGGGAGATACAGTGGAAAAGAGAAAAAGAGACACCTACAACACTGCTTTGCCACTCATGAAGTTGCTCTACCCCCATCCCCCCATCAGGTGGGAATCAGGTGCTTGAACCTGGGTCCTTCTGCACGGTAATGTGTGTGCTCAATCTGGTCAACCACCACCCCACTCCATAAAAATTCCTCTCATTGAGACACAGGCTGGGAGTATGGATCCACCTGTCAACGCCCATGTTCAGTGGAGAAGCAATTACAGAAGCCAGACCTTCCACCTTCTGCATCTCACAATGACCTTGGGTTCATACTCCCAGAGGGATAAAGAATAGGAAAGCTATCAGGGGAGGGGATGGGATATGGAGTTCTGGTGGTGGGAATTGTCCCCTCTTATCCTATGGTTTTTGTCAGTGTTTTCTTTTTATAAATAAAAATTTTAAAAAATTCCTCTTATCTTAGTAAAAAACAAAACAAAATCTTCCTTTTGTTTTTTTATTTTTTAATATTTTTATATTAAAGAATTACATATTGATAGGGGTTTGAATCCACACCATTCCCACCACCAGAGTTCTGAATCTTCACTCTCCCCATTGCAATCCACCACAGTTCCCCTAAAGTTGTAGACATGGACCGACCATCTTCTCTACAACTATCTGTCTACATTTATACATAGCTGCCCCTTCTTTTTCTGATCCAATCCCTTCTTCCTCTCTAAGCCACTCATAGCTACCTCCGTATGTCCCTCTCCTTTTCCTTCTCTTTCTCTGGGTGCTGATGGAGCTGGAGTGCAGAGTCCTCTTATCCTCATCCTATCACTTCTTCCCCGCTGGGATATGGATCAAAGTTGTTTATGGGGAGCAGAAGGTGGGAGTTCTGACTTCTGTAGCTGCTTCTCCGCTGACTATGGGTGTTGACAGGTCAATCCACACCCCCGGCCTGTTTCTATCTTTCCCTAGTGGACCAGAGCTCTGGAGATGCAAGGGTCCAGGACACATTGGTGAGGTCGTCTGCCCAGAGAAGTCAGGGTGGAGTCATGGTAGCATCTGTAACTTGGTGTCTGGAAGGTGGCAGGACCTGAGTTGAGACAAGATGTCTAATAAACTGGATCCAGAAAGTAGGGTCAGAACAGATGAGATTAGGGATTTTAAGGTAGAAGAAAGCTAGGAGAACCATTTTAGGCATGTTCCTGGGGGCATACAACTATAGTAGTTTTGCTTGAGTTTGGTAGCTAGCCTGAGAATATTAAATGAGAATATTGTCTGAGAGAATGATGTCAGAGTAGAGAAAAGGGATAGAAAGTTGGATTAAGGCAGGGAGTAGTTCCCATTCTTATAAAAAAAAAAAATTCTGTGACTAAAATTAACTATTTCCCTCCATCCACCTGTTCCAGGGCCCAGATGTAAATGCATATTTATATTTAGTGCCAGAGCCTGTGTGACCTCTAAGTCCCTATTGGTCTTGAGCTTATAGCTCATGGTCACATCTGAGGAACATTGCAGGCTGCACTCATTTAATGACCAGTCCTTTTCAAGTGGTGGGGCAGGATACCAGACTGGGGATACCCCTACTGTCATCGCTTTATGGCAGAGCCAGAGTCCTGAGAGGGCCCACAAGACACTGTAAGTGACCAGTGGCAGTGGAAAAAGGGACCATTTAGAGGTCAAGGCCCATCATATATGTATGGGAATTCAAAGATTCCCCAACCAGGGCCCCAGATGTTCAGGTGCTGTGATATTAACCAAACAGGCCATTATTATTTTTTTAATTATACCTTTTTTTTTTACTTATTTATTCCCTTTTGTTGCTCTTATTGTCTTATTGTTGCAGTTATTGATGTCGTCATTGTTGGATAGGACAGAGAGAAATGGAGAGAGGAGAAGATGCTTAACCCGCTGCGTTTCCGCCCTTCCCCCTTCTTTTTCTTTTCTTTTTCTCTTTTGGTAGGGACAGAGAGGTAAAAGAGACAGAAAGAAGGTGAGAGGGGCCACAGCAGGGGCTGTGTGGTGGTGAACTGGCAGAGTACACACATACCAAGCAGAAAAAAATAATAATAGTAACAACTTCAAGTCCCCAGTCTCCACCTGCAGGGAGGAAAGGTTCCATGCAGTAAAGCAGTGCAGCAGGTGTCTCTCTCTCAATAGGTCTCCCCCTCTCAATTTCTCTCTATCTCTATTCAATAAATAAACAAACTCAAGAAAGAAACCGTAGCACCAAAACTTCCTTGAGTGCCATGGAGACTGGGCTTAAACCTGTCATGCAAATGACAGGAGCACACTACTCAAGTGAGCTTCCTCACCAGCGCGCATTTACTATCTGGATTCAATTTACGTCTCTCACGTACAGCACACGGGGCTTCCCAGCGTGATCTCCAGTTCAGTAGTTTGAGCAGTAGCCAAGGATGCCAAGTTGGGCAGGTAACTCCTTGGGTTCTAATTCTACTAAAATGCAAGTTCTGGAGTGATGTTCAGAATTCTATCTTTTTTTTTTCTGACAATTTTTACTTTTATTAATTTTATTTTGCTTCCAGGGTTATTGCTGGGGCTCAGTGCCTGCACCATGAATCCACTGCTCCTGGAGGCCATTTTTTTCCCCCTTTTGTTGACCTTGTTGTTGTAGCCTTGTTGTGGTTATTATTGTTATTGTTGATGTCGTTCGTTGTTGGATAGGACTGAGAGAAATGGAGAGAGGAGGGGAAGAAAGAGAGGGGGAGAGAAAGATAGACACCTGCAGACCTGCTTCACCACCTGTGAGGCGACTCCCCTGCAGGTGGGGAGCCGGGGGCTCGAACCTGGATCCTTCCTCCAGCCCTTGCGCTTCACACCACGAGTGCTTAACCCGCTGCGCTCCCCAGAATTCTATCTTAAAAAGCCTTCCTATAATTCCCATGTTCAGAAAGCATTGAGAACTTTGTGTTTCACCAAATTATATATATATATATATATATATATATATATATGATCCCCAGTTCTGGGCCAGTCTGCAACTTATTTAAGCTTCAAAAGAATTCATTAACTTCTCTGAAACTTTCAGGTATTATATCTATTTATGGTCTGCTATAGAGAATCCAACGGACATTGGATGGTTCATTCTCTATCTTTTTTTTAAACTTTATTTTTATTGGAAGGTCAATGGTTTACAGTATGGTTATCGGAACACATATGTTTGCAAAATATTCTTACCCTCAAGGTCCATCATCGTGTGTCAGGACCTGAAAGCCCCTCCCCTGATTCCTGATTCCTCTCCCTATGCTCCTTCCCCAGAGTCCTTCAGAGGCAGGAAGACAGAGGCAGAGGGAGAGAGGGAGAGAGGGAGAGAGGGAAAGGAAGACCACAATATTGAAGGTAACTTCAATGCTGCAGACTCCAGGCTTGAACCTAGGTGGTGCACATGACAAAGCAGTGTGCTATCCACGTCAACTATTTTGCTGGCTCTGACTTTGACTGGATCCTTCCTAAAGTTCTAATTTGCAGTCCATTACAGGGTTCAGAAATAAGTTAATGCAGCTTTCTTATTTGGGAACAGTGTCCCTCATACAGTGAGCTTTGCAACTACGTGGGAGTCTATTAAGTACTAAACAAATACTCTCCCAAACTGTTTTCTTTCCTCTTCCTCCATCTCCCCCTCCTCCTCCTTTGTTTCAGCATATCAATAACTAATCACGCTAGATTTTTTTTGTCTATGACACAAGTTAGGTATTTAATGTAGATAAGCCAATACAAGGCAAACTGAAACAGGAGTCATGGATGAATAAAACTGAACACTCTAGAAAAGTCTTTTGTCCTTTGTAAGACCAGGAAGGAAAACTGATGCTGAAGGTTCACCCTCTAATTGGCTCCTCTGTTACCAAGCAAATCTCTTGTGTACTATATACTAGGCGACTGACAGGAAAATGGTTTTTAAAAAAAAAAGGAAGAAGGAAAAGGAAAACTGTTTTGGAAAAAGTCCCTGCCTTGGCAGGCTTACTGTGCCATTGATACACTGTTCTAGGGCTGAACTTCCCCCAAGGCATTAATTAACAGAAATGACCACCTGGAGGCTAGGCCGGTGCCTTTGTCGGAGATCTCAGGCTGCAGGGCTATTTGGATGAAAACCCTCACCATCTGTGATCACCAGCAAACAACCAGCCACTAGGCAGCAGTAAAGTAATGAGATCAACTTGTTCCCTTTGCACTTTAACCTGTCTGGGTGAGACAAAGGCTCCCCAGACAACTTATATCCATCCCTGAATTTCATCACGACTCCTGGATTTGCTCTCATCAGTCAAATTAAATACTTAATTCTAAAGTCATTTGTAGGGGGGGGAAATAAAGAAACATTGTATTATTAGGTTGTATGTAATTCTGAGTTCTTGCCAGAGCATACATTCCTAATAAAAGCAAGAGAAGAGAAAATAGCCAAGTATTGCTTATTGCCCACTTAAAAGCTATATTCTGGTCACCGTGTCCAGTCATCTGAAATACACGAGCTTAACTTTTGGGTTAGCTATACTGTTTGTTATTAAGTTTGTGAGTAAGAGCGCAATTATGTTGAGCCTGAACTATGGGTTTGCATTTGCTCAGCAGAAGATACTGTCTGTACTAAATGACTTTTTAAAGAGTTTCCTAATGATCAGTGGTGTAAGTGTGTTGGGGACTGAGGAGCACCACAAGTATCAAAGTGCTATTAAAATACCTTTCCTTAACTAAAAGGAATTAATTTTCTTAAAAAAAATTCCTTTTTGTTGCCCTTGTTGTTTAACATTCTTATGGTTAGTGATGTCGTTGTTGTTGGATAGGACAAAGAGAAATGGAAAGAGGAGGGGAAGACAGAGAGGAGGAGAGAAAGACAGACACCTGCAGACCTGCTTCACCGCCTGTGAAGCGACTCCCCTGCAGGTGGGGGGCCGGGGGCTCGAACTGGAATCTTTATGCTGGTCTTTGTGCGTAGCGCCACTGCCCAACTCCTGGAATTAAATTATTTTTAAAGTTGTTGTTCTATTTTATCAAATAAACACAGTAGAATGTCATGGGGAGGAGTCAGACACACAGCAGCTGGTAAAGTGACAACAGGAGAGGCCATCAATGGATGTCTCCAATTTTTTTTCTCCCCCCCCCCCCAATCACCTAATTCATTTGCTTCTAAGTTGACAAACGATTTGGGGGGGGGGGGTCTCATTGTCATGCTGTCCATGATATCTGTACAGTGCTCTAATTTACATCTGGGTTATTTGTTACTGGCACCAAGATTAAAACTAGAGCTTGGGAACTGCGTGTGAGCCCACTGCTCCCAGAGGCCATTTTCTTCTTTTTTTTTTTTTATTCCCCCTTTATTTGATAGAACAGGGAGAAATTGAGAACTAAGACGTGACAGAGGTGCAGAGAGAAACAGAGACCCCTGTAGCCCTGTTTCACTGCTTATTAAGTGGGCTTGAACCAGGTTCCTGGCACATGGTAGATAATATGTGATCTCTGCTGGAACATCTGACTTTATATTTTATTTCATAAATATCCCAGTGAAATTGAGCCTAAAAATATCCTGTAATAGCCTCACAATTTCTCTGTGCTAGGAAAAATTATTTTATTTTAAAAATAGAAAATAAGAAAACAGACATTGTATAATGTGGAGAGGTGATAACCAACCCAAATCTAGAGTTGCCTTTCTTAATTAAATAATTAAGAAATGTATGTATGAGGGAGTTGGGCGGTAGCGCAGCGAGTTAAGCGCACGGTGGCGCAAAGCGCAAGGACCCACGTAAAGATCCCGGTTCGAGCCCCCAGCTTCCCAACTGCAGGGGAGTCGCTTCATAGGCGGTGAAGCAGGTCTGCAGTGTCTTTCCCTCCCCCTCTCTGTCTTCCCCTCCTCTCTCCCTTTCTCTCTGTCCTATTCAACAACAACGACATTAATAACAACAATAATAACTACAACAATAAAAAGGGCAACAAAAGGGAAAATAAAAAGAAATGTATGCATATATGTTATATAATTAGTTATTTCAGTTATTTACACACTTATAAGATAATAGGGGTATAATACCGTGCCACTCCCACCACTAAAGTTCTGTGTCCTCACCCCCTCTAGCAGTAACCACCATAGTTCTTCAAAGATCATAGATAAGGGTTGGCTACCATTTTTGTAAAAGGTTTTCAGGTACTTGCTTTTTGTCTGTCAGATATTTTTGCTGTCCACTTCATGCCTTGATGTAAATCACTTCATTGTTTTCAGGTGTAGAGGTGGGTGGGTTTGAAATTCCAATTCACGGAGAGGTGAGATCTTTTAAGTTCTTTCTTGCAATTGTTCATTCCAAAGCCTGAAGGTATTTTGGAGTCTTTCTTGCAAGTATCTATTTCTGAGCCTAAAGGGCCTTTGAATTCTTGTTTGCAAGTGTCCATTTCTAACTATGCAGGTTGTGCCTAAGCAAAGGTCATTTAATTCCTTCTCGTTTACACTAGGTACTTCATTACCTTGAACTTGTTCATTTCCCTTCCTATGGAAAGTCCTAAGCATTTGAAGCATGAGGGTTTTTTTAAAAAAATATTTTAAAATTTTATTTTATTCAGTATTTGATAGGACAGAGAGAAATTGAGAGGGAATGGGGAAAAGGAGAGAGAGAGTGAGAGAAAGAGGAAGGGAGCAGTCACTGTTCATGAACCTTTCCCTTACAGAAGGAGATCAGAGCTTGAACCTGGATCCTTGTACATGGTAACACATAGATGTAACCAACTGCACCACCGCTTGGTCCCTGGAACGTGAGTTATTGTACTACGTATTTAAAACTGTGCATATTAACATTTACACGTATGCCAAGAAAAAAAAAGAGAGAGGGCTTATGTTTTTCAAGCAAGTAAATATATTCTTAGAGCAAGATGATGGTGCAGTTGAGAGTGAAATATACTAATACTTATGTTGGGGAAATGAGAAAAATGTACCCATATGACTACAACAACAATAACAAAAACCCTATAAATTAATGTTTCCTCAATACAGTGATTTTAGAATTGGAAAAATATTATACATATTATATTACCTAGTATTTTATAAATTCATGAAAGTTTCCTTAAAAACCAGATGGCATATGTCAACTAAAACATTTATAAACATTTATAAATAAGTGATAGATAACTAAGTAATCTTGTTAGATTCTAAGGATTCTCTCTTTCCCTCCTCTCTCCATTTCTCTCTGTCCTATCCAACAACAATGACATCAATAGAATTATATATACATATATATGTATATATATATGTATATATATATATGTATATATATATATTGAGAGTTATATATATTGAGAGAGATGCACACTATTTCATCACTTGTGAAATTTCCCCTTTGCAGGTAGGGACCAGGGGCTTAAACCCCAGTCCTTGCTTACCATAATGTGTGCACTCAACCAGGCATTTACCACCCAGTCCCCAAAGTTATATTTTTAATTTTCTTGGGGGTAGGGGTTAATGGTTTATATTATAGTCTTTAATCCATAGATATAACGTCTCATCTCCCCTTGACTGGTGTCTAGGAGACACACCAGGACTCCAATGGCCCTCCATTCTGTCTTTTCCCCTCGTTCACGAAGTCCTTCACTTTGCTATATATAGTACATCACACCCGGTTTAAGTATCACCTTATGATTTCCCTTACTGTCCTTTATTCTTAACCTTCCACCTGTGAGTTCATTTGGTATGAGTCTTTCCCTTTCTGGCTTGTCTCACTCAAAATAATGCCTTCAAGCTCTGATCACAACATTGCAAAGAAGCTGACTTCATCATTTAACACCTGTACAATACTCCACTGTGTATATGTACCACAAATTTCTTAGTCATTCATCTATCATTGGACATCTAAGTTGCTTCCAAGTTTGGGTTATCAAACAGTGGTCGTCATAGATCTTTTTGGAAAGGTGTTTCTGTTTTCCCTGGGAAATTCTCAGGAAAGGGATTGTTCGGTCATAAGGTAGGTCCATTTCTAGGGTTATTTTTTAAATTTTTTTTATTGATTTAATAATGATTGGCAAGACTATAAGGTAAGAGGGATACAAGTCCACACAGTTGCCACCACCAGAATTCCTCATCCCATCCCCTCCAAATGGAAGCGTTCCTATTCTTTAGCCCTCTGGGAGTATAGACCCAGGATCATTATGGGACAAAGAAGCTGGGAGCTCTGGCTTCTGTAATTGCTTCTCCACGGGATATGGGTCTTAGCAGGTTGGTCCATACTCCCACCTGTTTCTATCTTTCCCTAATGGGGCAAGACTCGAGAGACAGTACACGGTGAGGTTGTCTGTCCAGGGAAGTCAGGTTGGCATCATGGTAGCATCTGCAAATTGGTGGCTGAAAAGCATTAAGATATAAAGCAGAACAGATTGTTTAATAATCAGGAACCTGAATGTAGAAACACAGCAGATCAGTCTTAGGGTCTCCATGTAGGAAAAAGCTAGTAGTTCTATTTTAGGTATATTCTAAGGGGTCCATGACTTTACTAAATTTTACCTGAGCCCAACAGCTAACATGTAGAAGGGCTAAGAATATTATCTGGGGAGATGGTGTGAGAGTTGGAAATAAGACTAGAAAGCCCCTTGGCATTGTGTGGAAATATACCCCTCTTACCCTACAGTCTTGTCAATATTTCAATTCTATAAATAAAAATTAAAAATGTATATATACAGAAAAAAAGAAAGCTCTGGTCATGAATATGAATAGACATGGACACCGGATCAGATCAACAGGCTGTACAGTTAATGGTGCTTATCTACTTTTCCATATCTTGAAGCTACTCTCTGCCCTGGATCCAGCTTTCTAGTCTTATTTCCAACTCTACCATTTCAAGAGTTCTGATGAATCTCCAGGTTGTTGTTGATAAGGGTTGGACCAAATTACATTCCCACCTGTAATGTAGGAGAGTCTGCCCGCCCCCCCCCACACACAGCCTATCCAACACTGGGTATTTTTATCTTTTCTCACAGGTATCTCATTGCTCTTTTCATCTGCATTTCCCTGATCATCCATGGATGTGTACATTTGCTCCTTTGTTGTCACTTTGGACCTCTTCTTTGGAGAAGATTTTGCCTTTATCTTCCCCCATTTTCAATGGGTTGTTGGTCTTTTTATTATTTAGTTTGATAAGTCATTTGTGTATTTTGATTATCAGTCTTCTATCTAAATGTATGACACATAAAGATCCTAACGCTTTTTATTTTTGGCTGAATTCCCCTTTTTTATTACTTTATTAGGGGACTAATGGTTTATAGTTGACAGTAAATACAGCAGTTTATACATGCATAAAATTTCCCGGTTTTCCACATAACTGTGGGTCCCACTGGGTCCTCCTTTGGACCCAGTTCCAGGACCTTAACCCTCCCCTGTCCCACCCCACTGTTTTACTTTGGTGCAATAAACCAACTTTAGTCTAAATTCTGCTTAGTGTTTTCCCTTCTGTTTTTCACTCTCTGCCTATGAATGAGATCACCCCATTTTCTTCCTTTTGCTTCTGACTTACCTCACTTAACATGATTTCTTCAAGCTCTATCCAAGATGGGCTGAATATGGTGAAATCACCATTTTTAATACCTGAGTAGTATTCCATTTTGTATAAATACTGTATAAATGGAACACTACTCAGGTATTGTTGGATACCTGGGTTGCTTCCAGGTTTTGGCTATTAGAAATTGTGTTGCTATGAGAACATAGGTATATCAAATCTTTCTGGATGGGTGTTTTTGGTTCCTTAGGATATATGCCCAGGAGAAGAGTTGCTGGGGTAGGTCCATTTCTAGCCTTCTGAGAGTTCTCCAGACTTCTCTCCACATGGGTTGGACCAGTTGACATTCCCACCCATAGTAATGCAGGAGGGTTCCTTTTGTCCCCACAACCTCTTCAGCATTTGTTGCTACTACCTTTTATGATGTATGTATGACATTCACAGAGGAGTGAAGTGGTATCTCATTATTATCTTTATTTGCTTTTCTCTAACAATCAATGACTTCGAGCATTTTTTCATATGTTTATTGACCTTTCAGATCTCTTCTATGGAGAATATTCTGGTTATATCCTCTCCTCATTTTCGGAAGGGGTCATTTGTTTAAAAGTTTTTTTTTTTGTGTGTGTGTGTGTGTGTTTTTTTTTAATAACTTTTCCTGTGAAGGTATTTAACCATGAGTAAATTTCTTGTTTGGGTAACATCTTTCTGGCAATTTATTCTGGTGTAATTAAGAAATGCAATGTCATCTTTCATTCACTAAAATCCCAACAACTATTCAGTATGTACATTTAAGTTCACATATGTGCATGAGCCTTGTATTATGTTCAAGTATGTAGAGAGATTTATGTTCAAACTCTCTCAGTATCACTTCTTTGTCCAGTGATGGAAGAAGTACACGCATTTTGATGAAAAGTAAGTTGTTTCATTGGACAGTATTTTACTTCAAATCCAATAAAGCAACTCTTAAATCTTGCCTTGAGGCTTCTCCCAGAGACACTGCCCAGCTCCCAGTGTATTCAACTAAGAAATTTGAATGAAGAGCGTGGTAAATAGCAAAATGGTTATGCAAAGAGACTCTCATGCCTGAGGCTTCAAAATTCCAGGTTCAATCTCCCACCCCACCATAAACCAGAGCTGAGCAATGCTCTGACATAAATAAATATTAAAATTAAAAAGTTTGAGTGTGCAACTATATGACTGTAATAGTCATATAATAGTCAATAAGGCAGGGTGAGCCAAAAGAATCCTAAAGAGTGTAAGTTCTCAAGTCCTTGGGATACCTAAGATAGACCTACTAACTTTGTCCAAAATGGAGACCATAAATCTCATTTGCTATATTCTTACTTTAAGATTCCTGATTATTAAACAATGTGTTCTGTTTTATATCTTAATGCTTTTTTAGCCACAACAATGATGCCAACTTGACTTCCCTGGGCAGATGACACTGGGCAATGTGTCCTGGAACCCTACCTCTCCAGAGCCCTTCCTCACTAGGGAAAGAGAGAGACAGGCTGGGAGTATGGATCGACCTGCAATGCCCATGTTCAGTGGGGGAAACAATTACAGAAGCCAGAGCTCCCAACTTCTGTACCCCATAGTGATCCTGTGTCTATACTCCCAGAGGGATAGAGAATAGGAAAGCTTCCAATGCAGGGGATGGCATGTGGAACTCCATTGGTGTGGCCTTGTACCCCTCTTATCCTACAGACTTGTTGGTCATTATTAAATCAACAAAAAATAGTAATTCATAAATTGCATATGAAAGCTAGGACATAAACATCCCACAAAATGTAAAATGTGAACAGTTTTGATCCTATTGATTGGACAAATTCTGACAAATTTTTCTTTTAAACATAAATATCTATTGAAAATGTATACTAAACTCCAGAGCACATCTTTTAACAGTCCTAAAATCCAGCATGTGAGAAAGATCAAATTGGCATGGGTGGAAACAAGTAACACTTACATTGTGTTCTCACTTGGAAATAAACAGCAACCACAGGCTCTAACATGAGCTTACTAGGGCTGGGTGAATCAGTACAAACAAACAAGCAATAATTAAACCAAGCTTATCCATCCCAAATTTGGCTCAATCTCATAAGGTGAGAATCAGAGAAGTTTTCATTAGATGGATTAAATGGCATACAAATAGAACTGTTATGAGAATGAGACAGATCTGGAAATAGAAACAGGATTAAGAACATACCAACACTGCGGTCATATTCTGCACTTGCAGCTGAAGATATTAAACCAGACATTATTTACTGTAAGGTAGGAGGAAGCGGGTAGTTATGTGTTATTTATTTATTTTCCTTCATCGCCAGCTCACTTCTGCCAATTTAAAATTAGAATTTCAAGTAATCTCAAATGTGTCAGAGAAACAGACATACTACCGTCTCAAGCATTAGACATTACAGGGAATATTTCCGTATCATCTAAATGAGTCTTTAAGTGTTTCCCACAATCCTTTTTAACAAACAAGAAATAACTCTTCTCAGCAAATATGGTTAGAGCCACTAATATCACCAATAAGTAGCTTTGACAAACTATATAAACAAGCTATATATGACAAGTTATATATGACAAGCTGTGTTATGCCCATTTCTGTATTTTCAAAAGCATGGCGCTTAGGCACTAGATAAACATATCCAGACTCTAAGTCAGTGGCTGAATTAACAGACAAGTGAATGGACAGCTGAGTAACTGGCCAAGTGAAAGGATTCAAATCTTAATAAAAGCACAAATTAGTTAATGAATTAATGAGTGAATTAATAATTAATAATGAAATGACCACAGTTTATATAAATGGGAACAATGCCACTCCTCCCCTGCTTTAACACAATGACCTTCAATCTTCTAGGACATTGGAACCACCTGTAGTACTATAAAAAAAATTCCGGGAGCCAAGACCTTAGCTAAGACTCTCATATAGCCAGTGAGAGGACATTCCGATCATTGGAACTGAGATTACCATCTAGCTGTTTGGAAAGTTGCTCACCCACCTCCCTCCCCCACTACCTTAGCAGAACTTCTTCATGATGTGTGCTTATAATGTGGCTGCAAAATAAAATTTTCAGAGCTTGATCAGATCTCATGACTTGCTCTCATTCTTCGTGTCTCTTGTCCCCTCCATTCTCTCGCCCCCTACCCTAGGTTTCCGTCGATAACCCCGCAGGCCGGGGCACCTGGCGCCCGACGTGGGACCTTTTTGGATCTGGGGTCCAAGAGAACGTCGCTTCCCAGTGGTCGACCATGAAGCATAGGACCACCACTTCAGAGAAGGAGTGAGTGAAGGTTCGCATTGGATCGCCGCTCTAGCCCAGAGTGAGTGAAGATCCACATGGTGATCGCAGCAGATTCACCCGTCTGTGAGATTGATCCGTTTTGAGGTAAGAAAGAGCGACACAATTATGGGACAAGCATTGAGTAAACACGATTTGTTGCTTAAGGGCCTCAAAGAGTCCCTCAAGACACGAGGAATAAGGGTTAAGAAAAAGGATCTCAAGAAGTTTTTTTTATTTTGTGAGTGATGTTTGTCCATGGTTCCCCTTAGAAGGGACTATTGATGAAAAATATGGGTCAGAATAGGAAACTGTTTAAGAAATAACCTTCTGTTTGTGAGTCTGTCTCTATTCCCATGCCTGACTCAGAAGACCCCACCTCTGAGGCTGCCGAGATCAAAACGGCTCCTGCTAAGTTCCCTCCTGTTAAGATTTACCCCTCTTTGACAACCTTAAGACCCCCCACCAAAGATGGGCCTGATGATAGTCTTTCTCCTGAAGAGGCCTTATCCCTTGATGAAGAGATGGCCAAATATCATAATCCTGACCAGCCACCCCTACGCTCTTCTTTGTCCAGACCGCCTCCCTACACCACCACCCCTCCGTTTTGTACTCTGGTCCTCGACTTGGCCTACATCACTGATTATACCACCAAGGCTAAAACTCAACTAGCACGAAAAACAGCTTCCCTTAGAAAACTAGTAGAAGAAAAATGAGAGCATTTACAATTAGTTAAAGAACTGTGGGCTCTTGATTTGGCATTATCTTAAAACTAGCCAGCAAAAAAAAAAAAAAAAAAAATCCAGGTTTTTCCCTCTGGCTACCACCAGAGCTCTCAGAAAGCATTAAATCAGTTCTGAGCGAGATCTTATCTGGCTAGCAAACTATTCTCTAAAGAAAGAATAAAAATCAAATAAGACATTATCTCTAACTTAAAAACTATTAATAAGAGAACCAGTACACACTTTTGATAGAAATTTAATGATTTGTTTCTTTAAAACTCTAAAAATGTACCTTAGCCCAGAAAAAGAATTTTAAAGATTTTTCTCCATGCGTGGTAAACTAAGCCCGCCTGTTCCATCCTTGCAGCCAATCACAGCACAGAGCTACTGCTCCACAGATTGGCAAAGACTGAAGTGAATCATTCCCTAGCCACAAACGCCCCTCCTGGGGGGGGGGGGAGAGTCTGTGAGTTAGGAATCCAAAAACCAAATCGGTTTTTCAAAGGGAAATTTTTTCTTTTCACCAAGAATGTCTCTTTTAAGTCTGTGTGCTAACCTTGTTTCCATTAATGTGTGTTAACCCCTAAGTAACTAAAGGTTGTTTTAAGTTTTAAATAAGATTTAGTTAAGCTAAATGTGGTTTTAAAGATCCTGACTCATAGAGTTGGCACACCTTTTCCAGAGTAAAATATAGGACAGTTTCGTCCTTCTGATAGCTAATATCAGCATCAATTCATTAGTTAAAAGATTTTCTGAGATCTCTAGGCATGGTAAAATGCCCCTGCAGTCTCTCTCCCTCTTGTGAGAATTGTAAACCTTAACAGCACCCCAATACCAACTGCCACTGTTTGTTAATTTGTTAATTCCATGCTTGAAATGGCTTCCTAATAACCCAGTCAGTGTAGAGCAGTGGCCTTGCCAGGAAAAACGGGTTAAACATGATATTCCTGGCCTGATAAAAATTTTTTATTTGGCAGATGTGATTCAACAAAATTATTTAGTGCAAAATGGTCATCTAAAAGAAATGTTAACAGTATAAATTTATTTTGAACATTTCAGCTATGAGGTTTATCTTAGCTTTTTAAGTTACCTATCCAAATCAAAGTGAAATATCAATTAAGTTATGCACCCACCCTTATTCATAGCTGCCCTAAGGGTGTGATGGCTTTGTGATAAGCAAAGATCCTAACAAACAAAGTTTAACATTTTATTTAAAATTGTTTTTAAAATACTTTCTCAACTAAACGGGCAAAACTGGCTTGGATTAGTAAAAGATAAGACAATGGTTATGTTAATTATTTACATGCCAGAGGCTTTTGCTCTGATAACTGAGGTTTAATTTAAATAAGATATGTAAAAATTTTTTTCCAAATAAAACTTATCAAATAAATATGAGACAGCCTAATGTCAAGCTGTATAGATGTTTTAGCTAACCTTTTTACATTTTATTCAAGAAGTATGCCCTGGTTTCCCTGAGAAAGAACTTTAGATATTAAAACATAAGAGAGACTAGGTAAAAAGTTAAGAGAGTTTTATGTCTGATATAGACAAAAATGTTCCCGGTTAAAACTTTTATTTTAAAACTTGGTAAGAGATTTTTTTTATCTCACTCATGAGTTAGTTACTTTTGCTTTTACAGTGACTTACTCCTTCTGATAAAGTTGTTACTGAGATAACTCCCCTATTTAGAAAAACTACAAAAATTATTATCAAATGATTAGCTTTTGAGAGTACAGATTCTACATGTCAAACTTTAATTGGTTCTTTTAGAGAGTAAAAAAAAATAAATTTATCTGGCTTGTTTTAAGACACTGTCAGAGGTTTATTCTTGATAAATTAAGGTAATACATGGTGCTTCTGGTCAGATAGATTTGTTTTGGCAAATCCTGATTTAACAAAATTAGTACTTTGAACAATTAAGCTATGAGGTTTTATTTTAGCCTTTTAAGTTGCCATATTAGAGTTCTAAAGAGCAAAATCTATTAAGAGTTTTATATCTACGCTTACTCATGATAGCTTTTTGATGAGTAAAGATCTTAGTAAACTAAGTTATAATAGTGTGCTTAAACTGTCTAATCAGTTCAAAATAATGCTAAAAAATGGTAAACATTTTATCATGTCAACACATTAGGTATTGACTTTCTATAACATACTGGTATATTTTAATAAAGAGCCTTCTAAAATCATATGAAAAAACTCAAGCCAGTTCTAACTATTAGATCATCAATTAACTTGGTACAAGTTCTCTCCCTAAGTAAATAATTATAGGTACATCTGCACATGAAGAACTGACTGCTCATATGGTAAGATTTAAAACTAAACATTTTTCATTTTTTATTTATGGGTGTGTGATGACTCCTAAAGTCATTCATATCCTAAAATTTTTCTCATTTCTTTACAAGCCTCTTAAAATTTTAATGCTTGACCTGTCATAGTGAGGGCACTTTACTGGCTCCTGCATTGTTTAATTAAGATCCTGCTATTCAGACGTTTAGGATTAATCCCCATTGATAAAAGCCAATGCTCTCTGGCAGATTGATGTAATTCACTTGCCCATGTTTAGTAAGCAAAAACATTTTTTTTTCTCAGTTGATACTTTTTCTAAATTTATGTGGGCTACAGCTCAAACAAGAAAAAGCTCAAAAACCTTAGGAGTCATATGCTCTGTTTTGCTTCAATAGACATCCAATCCATATATTTTTGTTTCCTTTAGAACATTAAAAGATCAATAAATAAATAAAGAAGGGGAATGCACCCCCCAATATTCAGTTGGCTAAAGTGTCAATGAAGTAACTATACTAAACCTTAATAGTTACAAAAATTTGAATTGTCCATTTATTGTATCTCATTGACAAAGCCACCCACTCTCCCAGCCATAGAGACATATTTATTCTTTTTCTTTTTTCAACAATGGATGTCCATGTTTTGTTTTCCTTTTATTATGGTGGATGATATTATTGCTTTTACAAAATCCACAGAGTCCCTGTTGGCAAGTCCTTACCACAAAGGACGCCATGGCAGCATATACTCCAGCTAACCGCACCAGCCTATCCAAGTCTTCTCTTTCTGCTGACCTACCACTGCTGACTTCATCCTTACATGTTTACTGACTACTCACTTTTCTCAAAATATTCCTCATGTTCAAGGAACCTCTCCTTGACTTCTAATGTGTATGCACGTCCTCTGTGTTTTGGTACACCACCACCCTATATTTTCATGTCAATTCTTCTCTACCTGGTCCTTGCCTCCTAGTTTTGCTTGTTCCACAGCTGACCCTCTATGAAGATGAAAAATTTCATCAGTTGGTGCTGACGACCACGTGAGGACCAGACGTGCTGTGTTTCTTCCCCTGGACATCACATCCACTGACTGCTTCCCTTAGACTTGCTGGTGGCACGCTAGGACATTTTGATGCCCCTTATGGGACCCCTGATTAGTCTTTTGTTAATGATTACCTTGGGACCCTTTATTTTAAATAAGATTATTGGCTTTATAAAACAACAAATTGACTCCTTGGCATCGAAACCCTTACGAATATATTACCACAGACTTGATTTGGCTGACAGAGGCTTGTATGAACCTGAGGGTGACAGACCTCTTTTAGGAGCTGCATGAAACTCAGATTTATGCACGCCAGCTTTGACATGGCGTGGGCACCGGTAAGGGGTGCAGGGCTAAGCACTGCAGGGGGAGGACTGTATAGTCCGCCTCTGAGTCCCCCGTGAAGCAAACCTGATTTGCATGGAGGTTGGTGTCAGTCATCAGAACTCTTCGCCGTGAGTTTTCCTCACCTTGGAAATAGTGGCTCTTCCTCCTCTTCCCAAAAAGACACCAAGAGCCGTATAAGATGCGGGAAGATCAGTTCTATATTTACCCTGCGGGATAAATCAGGTCAATACTTTTCCCCTCTGGTTAATGCCCACTTATCTCTTGATAAGATTCCTTGCTTTTACCCTCAATTGCCCGCCTCACTTAAATTGTAAAAAGGGAGGACATGCCGGGAGCCAAGACCTTAGCTAAGACTCTCATATAGCCAATGAGAGGACATTCTGATCATTGGAAATGAGATTACCATCTAGCTGTTTGGAAAGTTGCTCACCCACCTCCCTCCCCCACTACCTTAGCAGAACTTCCTCATGGTGTGAGCTTAAAATGTGGCTGCAAAATAAAATTTTCAGAGCTTGATCAGATCTCATGACTTGCTCTCATTCTTCGTATCTCTTGTCCCCTCCATTTTCTCGCCCCCTACCCTAGGGTTTCCGTCAATAACCCTGCAGGCCGGGGCACAAAAAAGTCACCAGTACGGCGTAGCGCAGCGGGTTAAGCGCACATGGGGCAAAGTGCAAGGACCAGCTGAAGGATCCCGGTTCCAGCCCCCGGCTCCCTACCTGCAGGGGAGTCGCTTCCCAGGCGGTGAAGCAGGTCTGCAGGTGTCTGTCTTTCTCTCCCCCTCTCTGTCTTCCCCTCCTCTCTCCATTTCTCTCTGTCCTATCCAACAGCAGCATCATCGATGGCAACAACAAGGGCAACAAAATGGGGGGGGTGGCCGCTAGGACAGTAGATTCACAGTGCAGGCCCTGAGCCCCCAGCAATGACCCTGGAGGCCAAAAAAAAAAAAGTCTAAAGTAGTTCTGGGCATAAAATATGATTTTGTTGATCCAAAAGGAGACTCAGCTATTGGTTTTTCTTTTCTTTGTTTTTTTTAAAGTTTCATCAGCCATAAAGATTGACAACAGTTAACCCTGATGTCCTTCACAACATCCCTTCTCATCGCTCCACATTTTACACTTTGTCATTTCTTCTTACATGCCTTATGCTGTCAACTCCTCTGCCTCACCTCATTTACAACTGTGCTGTAAATCATTATTCCCCTAATAAAAATATTTTGGAGAGAAAAGGGTAGGATATAGAAGAAGACTAAGAATAGGGTTCCAAGATTGTCTTTTATTGCCTATTTTTGTTTCATGTTTTCTCTGATCTGTTTTCTTCTTATTGTTGTTGTTGTTATTAGAGGAGTAGATCTTTCTTGGAATTGTAAGACATCTTAGCTGCACTGAAATATCAAGAGGAGATTTTAATCACATGTTCCCCCAACATTTTAAAAGGAAGAGAAATAGGTCCCTGAGGCCAGTGTGGAAATGGCAAGCAAATGATTCCTTCATCAAAGCAAAACATCTCAGAACTCAAAGCTTTTTTTAAAGAAATATTTTATCAATAATTACTTTCTCACAGAATACTAGAGGTCAACTCAAAATGTCAGTATTTTTTTTTAACAAATTAGATAATTCTATGGAACATCTTTAACATTATACTTTGTGTGATTAAAGATTCACCATACACTTAAAACCAGCAGGTAGGAAGTCATGGAGATTTTAAATATTCTTCATGTCTGCTTACCCACCAGGAACGTTAAAGATACAAATGGAGTGGGTTATGAGCCTCTGCAGGTGCTGGGTAATAAAGAGAAGCATCTCTGATAACCATGGATTTTTAGAACATAAAGCAAGCTGAATAACTCTCAGCTTCCATAGCTGCAGCATAAAACTATAGGCACTTAAAAGGAGAACAACAGGGAGTCGGGCGGTAGCGCAGCGGGTTAAGCTCGCGTGGCGCAAAGCTCAAGGATGGTGTAAGGATCCCGGTTTGAGCCCCCAGCTCCCCTCCAGCAGGGGAGTCACTTTACAGGTGGTGAAGCAGGTCTGCAGGTGTCTCTCTCTCCGCATCTTCCCTTCCCCTCTCCATTTCTCTCTGTCCTATCTAACAGCGATGGCATCAATAACAACAATAATCATAACTACAACAACAAAATGACAAGGGCAACAAAAGGGAATACATAATTTTTATTTTTTTTTAAAAAAAGGAGCACAACACTGATGTTGACTTTTGAAGGTGTTCTCTGACCCACTTAATAGAACTATTTTTTTCCCTAATCAAGAGTTTTGATATTTTTATTTTGTCTCTGCTGTAACATTAAAAGTGAGAGCTTGAAAATTATATTCAGACGATAGAACTTCCAGAGGCAGAGCTACGAGCAGCAGATCACTTTCTCTCCTCTCCTCTCCTCTCCCGGATCAACTAGGAATACCAAAGGAGACCACCCGGACTGAAACAAGACAGGACTACAATGACCACAGGAATCCAGTAAATCACTCATGAGTACAAACACGCGTGGCTGGTGACAGAGAGGAGAGAGGGGCCTAAGGAGAGATTAAGTGACTGCTAACAGTTCAACAGTTTATCAATGGAGACACCACCTCCAGTCTGCTCCACAACAAGGGGACAGCTGAAGGGAGGAAAAGACTCCCCAGAGACTCACCAAGTGCAACTCTGAGTCTCCATTGCTACTACCCTCAGAATCTGGAGCAGCGACAGGGAGGGACACAAGGGGACAGAGATCTAACCAGGAAACTCAGGAGAAGACTTATACCATGGTGGCATAGCTGAGGGGCTGTGAAAGTCTCTTTGCATAACCACTGGATTATCTCTGCCACACCCTGCTTTATCTCTTGGTCAGGAGTCAGTGATTAAGCTAAGAAGCCTATTGATAGTTTAAAAGCCCTCAGGCTCCCATAGCCTACAGGGAAAAAAAAAAAAGAGGCTTTTACATCACTGAGCTCCAACTCAGGGACTGAAAAAACTGTTAACTTCCACCACGGTAAAACCTTTAATTAAATTACTTAGACACAAGTCAATCCAGACAATAGTGATCAATAATTTGAAAAGTACTGATCAAGGGAACTCATAACATAATATATAAAATGGCTAAAACAACAAGAAAAAATATTGGAGACTCGAACCAGGACAAGAGTCCAGCTAAAAGTCCTCCAGAGGGTAAAGCACAAAACAACGAGTTCAACATCCAAACATTAGCTAAAGAAATAATAACAGGAGTGAGTAAAGAATTTGAAAAAATTGTAATCAGAAATGCAGGAACAAAAAATGAGAATATGGAAGAAAATTCTAATAATCTCATGGTTATTAGAGAGCTGAAAGCTGAAATCGCTGAGTTAAGAAGGCAACTAGCTGAACAAGCTAAAACAGTATCAGAGCAGGGCAACAAAACAGATGAACTCCAGAAAGCAGTAGAGAGCAGAGAGAATAGAATCTATGAGGCTGAAGACATAATTAGCAAGATTGAGGATGAATTAGAGACAACTAAAGAAGAAGTAAGAGATCTCAAAAAGAGATTAAGAGATGCTGAAAACAACAACAGAGTCCTATGGGATGACTTCAAAAGAAACAATATACGCATTATTGGCTTACCAGAGGAAGAAAGAGAAGGAGAGGAAGAAAGCATTCTCCAGGCCATAACAGCTGAAAATTTCTCTAGTCTAGACAACACCAAAGACATAAAGATTCAAGAAGCCCAGAGGGTCCCAAACAGAATTAACCCAGACCTAAAGACACCAAGACATGTCATACTTAGAATGCAAAGGAATAAGGATAAAGAAAGGATCCTCAAGGCTGCAAGAGAAAAACAAAGAGTCATCTACAAAGGAAAACCCATAAGATTAGCAGCAGACTTCTCCATACAAACACTACAGGCCAGAAGAGAATGGCAAGATATCTATCGAGTGCTCAATGAGAAAGGCTTTCAGCCAAGAATACTATATCCTGCTAGACTTTCATTCAGACTAGATGGAAGCATCAAAACCTTCTCAGACAAGCAACAGTTGAAGGAAGCAACCATCACCAAGCCTGCCCTGAAAGAAGTTCTGAAAGGTCTCCTATAAACAACCAGACCACCACAAATAGGACATATATCAAAACACTCTAAAACTCTACAAGAATGGCATTAAAATATCTTCAATCTTTGATATCAATAAATGTCAATGGCCTGAATTCACCTATTAAAAGACACAGAGTAGGAAGATGGATCAGAAAACGCAACCCAACAATATGTTGTCTACAGGAAACTCACCTAGCTCAACAAGACAAACACAGACTTAAAGTGAAAGGATGGAAAACTATCATACAAGCCAATGGCCTACAAAAAAGGGCAGGAACAGCTATTCTCATATCTGACATGATAGACTTGAAAATAGATAAGATTAAAAAAGATAGGAATGGACACTACTTAATGCTCAGAGGATCAGTCAATCAAGAGGACTTAACAATTATAAATATCTCTGCACCCAATGAGAAGCCATCTAAATACATCAAACTTCTACTGAAAGAGCTACAGCAATATATTAACAGTAACACAATCATAGTAGGGGACTTCAACACCCCACTCTCTCAACTTGACAGATCATCCAGGAAGAAAATCAGTAAAGACATAAGGGAGCTAAATGAAGAGATAGATAAACTAGAACTAATGGACATTTTCAGAGTCATTCATCCTAAGAAACTGGAATACACATTTTACTCAAATCCACATGGATCATTCTCAAGGATAGACCATATGTTAGGCCACAAAGACAGCATCAGCCAATTCAAGAGCACTGAAATCATCCCAAGCATCTTCTCAGACCACAGTGGAATTAAACTAACACTTAACAATCAACAAAAGATTAGTAACAGTCCCAAAATGTGGAAGCTCAACAGTACACTTCTTAACAACTTCTGGGTCAAAGAGGAAATCAAGGAAGAAATCAAAATGTTTCGAGAGTTCAATGAAAATGAAGACACAAGCTATCAAAATATTTGGGACACAGCTAAAGAAGTCCTAAGAGGGAAGTTCATAGCTATACAAGCACACATTAGGAAACAAGAAAAGGCACAAATAAACAGCCTGATTGCACATCTTAAAGACCTAGAAGAAGAACAACAAAGGAATCCTAAGCAACCAGAAGGACAGAAATCACTAAAGTTAGGGCAGAAATAAATAACATTGAGAATAGGAAAACCATACAAAAGATCAATGAAAGTAAATGTTGGTTCTTCGAAAGAGTAAACAAAATCGACAAACGTTTAGCCAGACTCACAAAACAAAAAAGGGAGAAGACCCTAATAAATCGGATAGTAAATGAAAGAGGAGATATCACAACAGACACTGCGGAAATTCAACATATCATGCGAGGCTTCTATGAACAACTATATGCCACCAAGCTAGAGAACCTGGAAGAAATGAATGATTTCCTAGATACCTACCAACTTCCAAAACTAAGTAAAGAGGAAGTGGATAACATGAACAGGCCCATCACAGCTAATGAAATTGAAACAGTTATCAAAAATCTTCCCAAAAATAAAAGTCCTGGACCAGATGGTTTTACAAATGAATTCTACAAAACTTTCAAAGAAGAACTAATACCTCTACTTTTAAAAGTCTTCCAGAAGATTGAAGACACTGGAATACTCCCTGCCAGCTTTTATGAAGCCAACATCACCCTGATACCAAAAGCAGACAGGGACACAACCAAAAAAGAAAACCACAGATCAATATCTCTGATGAACATAGATGCAAAAATATTGAACAAAATTCTAGCCAACCGGATACAGCAGTATATCAAAAAGATTGTTCATCATGACCAAGTGGGGTTTATCCCAGGCATGCAAGGTTGGCTTAATATACGTAAGTCAATCAATGTGATCCACCACATCAACAAAAGCAAGACCAAAAACCACATGGTCATATCAATAGATGCAGAGAAAGCCTTTGACAAAATACAGCATCCCTTTATGATCAAAACACTACAAAAAATGGGAATAGATGGAAAATTCCTCAAGATAGTAGAGTCTATATATAGCAAACCTACAGCCAACATCATACTCAATGGTGAAAAACTGGAAGCATTTCCACTCAGATCAGGCACGAGACAGGGCTGCCCACTATCACCATTACTATTGAACATAGTGTTGGAAGTTCTTGCCATAGCAATCAGGCAGGAGCATGGAATTAAAGGGATACAGATTGGAAGAGAAGAAGTGAAACTCTCCTTATTTGCAGATGACATGATAGTATACATGGAAAAACCTAAGGAATCCAGCAAGAAGCTTTTGGAAATCATCAGGCAATACAGTAATGTGTCAGGCTATAAAATTAACATTCAAAAGTCAGTGGCATCCCTCTATGCAAACACTAAGTTAGAAGAAATTGAAATCCAGAAATCAGTTCCTTTTTCTATAGCAACAAAAACAATAAAATATCTAGGAGTAAACCTAACCAAAGAAGTGAAAGACTTGTATACTGAAAATTATGAGTCACTACTCAAAGAAATTGAAAAAGACACAAAGAAGTGGAAAGATATTCCATGTTCATGGGTTGGAAGAATTAACATCATTAAAATGAATATATTACCCAGAGCCATCTACAAATTTAATGCTATCCCCATCAAGATCCCAAGCACATTTTTTAGGAGAATAGAAAAAATGCTACAAATGTTTATCTGGAACCAGAAAAGACCTAGAATTGCCAAAACAATCTTGAGAAAAAAGAACAGAACCAGAGGCATCACACTCCCAGATCTCAAACTGTATTATAGGGCCATTGTCATCAAAACTGCTTGGTACTGGAACATGAACAGACACACTGACCAGTGGAATAGAATTGAGAGCCCAGAAATGAGGCCCCACACGTATGGACATCTAATCTTTGACAAAGGGGCCCAGACTATTACATGGGGAAAGCAGAGTCTCTTCAACAAATGGTGTTGGAAACAATGGGTTGAAACATGCAGAAGAATGAAACTGAATCACTGTATTTCACCAAATACAAAAGTAAATTCCAAGTGGATCAAGGACTTGGATGTTAGACCAGAAACTATCAGATACTTAGAGGAAAATATTGGAAGAACTTTTTTCCGCATAAATTTTAAAGACATTTTCAATGAAACGAATCAAATTACAAGGAAGACTAAGGCAAGTATAAACCTATGGGACTACATCAAATTAAAAAGCTTCTTCACAGCAAAAGAAACCACTACCCAAACCAAGAGACCCCTCACAGAATGGGAAAAGATCTTTACATGCCATACATCAGATAAGAGTTTAATAACCAACATATATAAAGAGCTTGACAGACTCAACAACAAGACAACAAATAACCCCATCCAAAAATGGGGGGAGGACTTGGACAGATTATTCACCACAGAAGAGATCCAAAAGGCCGAGAAACACATGAAAAAATGCTCCAAGTCTCTGATTGTCAGAGAAATGCAAATCAAGACAACAATGAGATATCACTTCACTCCTGTGAGAATGTCATACATCAGAAAAGGTAACATCAGCAAATGCTGGAGAGGGTGTGGGGTCAAAGGAACCCTCCTGCACTGCTGGTGGGAATGTAAATTGGTCCAACCTCTGTGGAGAACAGTCTGGAGAACTCTCAGAAGGCTAGAAATGGACCTACCCTATGACCCTGCAATTCTCCTCCTGGGGATATATCCTAAGGAACCCAACACATCCATCCAAAAAGATCTGTGTACACATATGTTCTTGGCAGCACAATTTTTAATAGCCAAAACCTGGAAGCAACCCAGGTGTCCAACAACAGATGAGTGGCTGAGCAAGTTGTGGTATATATACACAATGGAATACTACTCAGCTGTAAAAAATGGTGACTTCACTGTTTTCAGCCGATCTTGGATGGACCTTGAAAAAATCATGTTGAGTGAAATAAGTCAGAAACAGAAGGATGAATATGGGATGATCTCACTCTCAGGCCGAAGTTGAAAAACAAGATTAGAAAAGAAAACACAAGTCGAACCTGAAATGGAATTGGAGTATTACAACAAAGTAAAAGACTCTGGGGTGGGTGGGTTGGTGGGTGGGGAGAATACAGGTCCATGAAAGATGATGAATGACATAGTGGGGGTTGTATTGTTAAATGGGAATCTGGGGAATGTTATGCATGCACAAACTATTGTATTTACTGTTGAATGTAAAACATTTAATTCCCCAATAAAGAAATAAATTAAAAAATAAATACAGTTTCAAACCTAAAAAAAAAAGAAAATTATATTCAGAGAAAAAAATATCTTTACATTTATTTGTATCTACCACGTCAAAGTTTCTTCTTTTCATTGGACCAATGAGGATATGTACATTTTTCAGAAGATAATTCAACTAGTTTTGTTCAATGTCTACTCTTAGGGGCCGGTTGGTGGCACACCTGGTTGAACACACGAATTACAATGTGCAAGGGCCTGGGTTCGAGCCCCTGGTCCCCACCTGCAGGGGGAAAGCTTTGTGAGTGGTGAAGCAGGGCTGCAGGTGTCTCTCTGTCTCTCTCCTTTTCTATCACCCCCTTCCCTCTTAATTTCTAGCTGTCTCTATCCAATAAATAAAGATCAAAAATTTTTTTAAAAAGGTTATTTGCTAAAAAATAAAAAATGACTACTCTTTTGTGACCCACAAATCTATCAAGATATAGTTTGTCACTCCAGATATTTTCTTCTGGTAAATGACCAAATTAGACCAGACCAGACCATCTATCCCTCTCTCCACCATTAATACCTCCCTACTATTATTTGATCCTTCCTTTTTAACTCCTGAACTGTATCTTCCATTTCTTTACTCTCCTATTGCTAGCTTTATCTGTATTAGATTATCTCCAGATTGGAAACTTCTTGAACAAAACTACTGTTAGCATTTTACAAAAAATAAGAATTTTTTTGTGGATACGTATCTTTTAAAAATTTTCCTGTTGGAATTTACTATTAAATATGATTTGAAGCTTATAAAGCAGTCCTTTCCTTGACACCTATTTGCTTGGCTTACAGTTGTTCAGTTTGCTTATAACTGGAGTTTCCACAGTACATTTTTTACTGCGTTAAGATATAAATCCGAACAATTTTTTTAATAATCAGGAACTTAAAGGTAAGAATAGAGCAGATGAGATGCAGCGTCTTCATTTTGTAAGAGGCTAGGACCTTTATTTTAGGTATATTCCAAGAGGCCCATGACTTTACTAATGTTCCTAAACCTGATAGCTAACATGCAGGTGAGCTGTCTGGGAAGATAGTGTCAGAGTTGGGAATAAGACTAGAAAGCTGGATCAGGGCAGACAGTAGCTCCAAAATAGGGGAAAAGTGTATAAATACTGGTAACTGTGAATGTCACTGATGTGACTGAGAGCCCATGTCTATCCATGTTTATCATGTTTAACCAGGAGTCTGTGTAGTGACCAAAAGAGCCATCATTAAGGCATGCCAGTCTCTTGCCTTTATCCAGCTTCTGTATTTCTTACTTTCTCTGACAGGGTAAGTGTTAGAATGATTAAGGGAAGTGAAATAGGAAGTAGATGAGGAGGGTATCTAGGTCTAAAGAGAAAATATTGGTTAAGTACTTTATGGTGTCTTTTTTTAGGTCTTTCTACTTGTTTGTTGCACTTATTGAATCACTGTAGATCATTGCACACTTTTACTGGAAGTATATATTTTCCCTTAACTTTTCCAGTAAAACAAGCCTCAATAACATCTAAGTATAATAAAATCTACTGAATCTTTATACCAATTTAAAAATTATCATTTGTAGCTCTATAATGTAATCGAATGTGTAAAGGGACTTAATTTAATTCTATTTTTGTACTGCATATTTCATTAAAGATGTCACTGCAAATAAACAAGCTCTCAGATGCAAAAAAAAAAAAAAAAAAAACCACCACCTAGATATATTAGACTTTGTGTGGGTGAGAGACAGAGGTATTTATTCATTATCTTGTTTAAAAAACAAGACAAAAATAATCAGGAAAAAAGATGAAGTTGATAAAACTGATTAAAAAAAAAACACAAGGGCTATTTTTATTTTCTGTGGTATAGGACTGCTTATCACCCTCACACTGCTAAGTATATTGAGGCTTCCTTAAAAACAGACTTTTTTTTTAAATATTTATTTTATTTATTTATTCCCTTTTGTTGCCCTTGTTGTTTTATTGTTGCAGTTGTTATTGTTGTCGATGTTGGATAGGACAGAGAGAAATGGAGAGAGGAGGGGAAGACAGAGAGAGGGAAAGAAAGACAGACACCTGCAGACCTGCTTCACCGCCTGTGAAGCGACTCCCCTGCAGGTGGGGAGCCGGGGTTCGAACCGGGATCCTTATGCCGGTCCTTGTGCTTTGCACCACCTGCGCTTAACCCGCTGTGCTACAGCCCGACTCCCAGAACAGACTTTTCTTTCAAGTGTAAAAACTAAAGAGCAAACAAATACTAGCAAATACATACGTATTTTTTTTACTACCAGATATCTTGATGACAGTCACTACACACTTTCCTATCTTCTGACATGTCCCCACTGAATTTAAAGTGACCATTGTTCTTTCAAGTTATAGGCTTACATTAGTGACTCTATACAGCTCAACTTGAATACTACTTCCAAAGTATTTTTATTGATTTTAATGACAGGAATGCGGAAAGGAACACACACACAGAGACAAGAGCACTGCTTAGCTATGGCTTATGATGATGCTGGAGTTGAACCTGGGGCCTCAGAGCCTCAGGTATGGAAGTCGCTAGCATAACCATTATGCTATCTCCCCAACTAAATTACTTCTGTTTTGTAGTCGATCAGACTCTTTCCCTGCTAACAAATGTGGCCTCTAACAAATCACCAGAGTCTCTAAAAATTTCCAATGTTCATTTTCTTTTCAAGTAAGCTCTATAATAAGTTTTCTTGAAATGCTTCATGAGTGGTGAGGCAGGGCCACAGGTGTCTCTCTCTCTCTCCCTCTTTATCTCCTCCTTCTTTCAACATCTCTCTGTCTCTATCCAATAGTAAACAAATAAAAATATATAAGTTTTCTTGAGCTTTGCATATTTTCTTACTAATAATATGAATTATTTGGTATCCCTGGGGAATAAAAGGCTTGAGCTCTTGGCAAAGGTTTTCAAATGGAGCTCAGAGGCTCTGTTCTTATTGCTGAGTGAACAGTTATATTCTGGAATGGCCAGGCTTTCAGACTTCTGGTTTCAGGTAAATTCAGACTTATAGAAAAACTGCAATTCAAATACAAATATAAATGGGAAAACTTCTAGGGAAATGTGTGGGATTTTGCCCCTCTTGCCCTATGGTTTTGTTGTTGGTATTGTCTATGTTTTCTTCTATAAATAATTTTTTTAAAAAATCACTACCAAAAAAAAAAAAAGAAGAAAGAAAAAGATAGTGGAGGATACACAATAAAATGAAATTGTTTAGCATATTTAATCCATATAAGATAGACATGGAAGAGAAAGTATAGCAAAAACCAAACAGGACCCATGAAAACAACTAGTAAGTTATATATAAATATTCACATAAATATAACTACATTGAAATGGATAAACACTTCATTAAAAAGGAAGACATCAGCTAGGAAATAAAAAAAAGACAACTGAAGAGTTTTTGCAAGAAATCCAATTTTGTATAAAAATGTAGACGGGGGGCTGGGTGGTGGCACACCTGGTTGAGTGTGCATATTACAGTGCACAAGGATCCAGGCTTGAGTCCCCAGTCCCCACCTGCAGGGGGAAAGCTTTGCAAGTGGTGAAGCAGGGTTGCAGGTGTCTCTCTGTCTATCTCCCCCCGACACTTCAATTTATGGCTGTCTCTATCTGATAAACAAAGGTAATAAAATCTTTTAAAATGTAGATTAGGTCATAGTAAAAGTGTACTGTGGAAATTCCAGTAATAAGCAAACTGAACAACTGTATGCAAAGCAAATGGATGTCAAAAAAAGAAAGAACTACTTTATAAGCTGCAAGTCATATTTAATAATGAAAGTTGGCCACTTTTTTAAGAAAATGGCCTTTCCTTTTCTTTTCTTTCTTTTTTTTTTCCTCTTCCTTTTATTTGAGAAGGCAGAGAGAAATTGAGAAGGGAGGGAAAGAGGAAGAGGGAGAAAGAAACACACTTAGAACTCTGCTTCACCACTTTGTAAAATTTCCTCTCTGCAAGTGGGAACCAGAGCTTCTAAACTGGGTCCTTGAGCACTCAACCAAGTGTGCTACCATCCAGCCCCAAGAAATAAATTAATGGTGGAATATCAGTCCCAATGACAGATGGCTGGAAATTCAGGAAGTATTCGCTGGTCCTCAGTTCCAGCACAGAGTTGACCAAAAAAAAAAAAAGTAAATCTGATTTGGTCTGGGTCTCAACAATTATCCCATGACTCCTCTTCCAAGTTTCACTGTATGTATATCCTTTCAACCATCCCATAGGTCATGGTTTAAATCCATAGGCCATTCAAACATCAAGAAAAATTAAAAAATAAATTTATTACCTTTGTTTATTGGACAGAGATAGCCAGAGATCGAGAAGGGTGGGAGAGATAGTAAGAGAGACAGAGAAACACCTGTAGACCTGCTTCACCACTCGTGAAGTTCTCCCCCTGCAGGTAGGGACCAGGGGGACTGGAACCTGGGACCTTATGCACTGAAATGTGTGCGCTTAACCAGGTATACCACCACCTGACCCGGAAAAAAAATTTTTTTAAGTAACCAAATTTAGGAAGTAGAGACATGCCGCCAAAAATAATCACAGTAAGAACAGAAGTAGCTCTCACAAAACTTTTATACCAGCAGGAATTAAATAAATAAAATTAATTAATTAACTAATTAATTAATTAAAATAGGCAAGACCTTTACTCCCAAGATAAAGCTACTCATTTGTGCGACTGTGTTCTGACTTTCCCTCAGTTCTATGCTCAGGACCATCTGGTGTATGACTGCAGTCCTCTCTGAAAAGTCATTTGTGCCCAGGTACACATAGTATTTTTAATCAGACTTCTTCTCTATCTGTAGACTGTGTTGAGTCAACTAGTCTAAAGGACTCTTCTAATTCTTTCCTGGCTTGTTGTGACACTGTCACATGGAGAGATCTGCTTTTTCTAAAAGGGATGTTTGACTGTACTTTAATCCCAGTGCGTGTTTACTTCCGTGAACCTGAGACACTGCACTACACTAATTTAAAATCCTTTACTGGTACCATGAGTAACTCAGCATTCTTTTTTTTTTTCTCCTAATTTTTCTAATAAAAGACATCTTTCTTTTCAATTTTCCTAATGAAAGACAGACATCTTGCTTTTCAAGCTATCAATCAGTTCTTTCTTCTCGCTTATGATAGTTATTGCCCCAGTGTTCATACCTGAAACTACTAAAGAGGCTACATTTTCCCATTTTAACTCCGAGTTTCTAATTCCACATTGTCAGTGCTTTCTTCTTCCCACTTATTACTGTGCGTTGAATACACAGGTAAAATCCTTTCTTGTTCAAATACTCTGCAATTTCATGCCTCTTCTAGCTTCCCCCTTATGAAAGCTTCAAGTAATTTTTCTAGTTTTCATTTCTTAAATTATCTTCCCTGCTTCACAGTGGCAAGTAGGAAAATAAAGACCTCCTTTGGGTTGACATTTAAAGGTTTATTATTCTCTCTTTGGTATATGAGCTTAATGCTCATTAACACTGAAATGAACCAGCTAAGGGGCTGGGCAGGGGGAAGGGAGGGGACTATCTTCAAAGATGAGGGAATAAATAATGTAAGAGTCTCCTACTTTCCTCCTAGCTAAAATGATATTCACCAATTCCACATTCCCTCAAAGCAAGCTTTTAAAAGTTTAATTCTGTCTGCATTCATTTTTCAAAGGTGTGCTAATGCCTTGACATCTGATTGCTTTGTTAGAAGTTTTTCCCCTCAAAATAAATTTAATACTCACACCTCCCACACATTTCATTTTTCATATTTGTCCTTTAAGATTAAATTTATAGTAACTTCAGAATGCTGTTATTTGAAATTAAATATAAATTCCTTGGGAAATTGACTTAGTTTGTTTGATGATTTGGGAATTTCTTATAGCTGAGAGAAAAATTTTAATTAAAAACTTGACATAGATTTTTAAATCAATGTAAGTTTCTTCACCACCACACCCCACCAATCTCGTTCTGCGATGTATTCTTTACTACTTTGATTTTGTGTAGATTTATTTTGCTTTGTTATTAGAATTTGATTAGAATCAAAATACTTGTGTTTTTTCTATGAACACAGTTTCTCTGTATTTTTGAATTAAACCATTTCTTTAAAAATTTTAATTAGTGGGGGTCGGGCGGTGGCGCAGTGGGTTAAGCACATGTGGCGCAAAGTGCAGGGACCGGCGTAAGGATCCTGGTTCGAGCCCCCGGCTCCCCACCTGCAGAGGAATCGTTTCACAGGCGGTGAAGCAGGTCTGCAGGTGTCTATCTTTCTCTCCCCTTCTCTGTCTTCCCCTCCTCTCTCCATTTCTCTCTGTCCTATCCAACAACAAATTGCATCAACAAGGGCAATAATAATAATAATCATAACGAAGCTACAACAAGGGCAACAAAAGGAGAAAAAAATGGCCTCCAGGAGTGGTGGATTCATGGTGCAGGCACCGAGCCCAGCAATAACCCTGGAGGAGGAAAAAGAAAAAAAAATTTTTAATTAGTGGGGTGGGGGTCATCACTCTGGTGCATACAATGCTGGGGTGGTGGCTATTCAACCTGATCTCATGCCTTCTGGTCAAATGCTCTACCCACTGCAACCCCCAGGCTGATAAACCATACATGTTTATTGGGCACCAGTCCAAAATACATCCTGTCACCAGAGTTTATGTGGTGACTTTATATATGACTTTTAACAGGTGACCTGTTATATGTTAATCACATGTCAGAAATAGTTCAGGAAAGTGACTATACTTCCTCTCTCCATCATGAACTTCTAATTACTAAAATAACACTAAAGCCTGGGACATTCTAAGATAAGAAAACACACAATTTCTGAAATAAATATCATTACATTCTTGTGAATCTGGGAAACACCAGGGGTAATCTGGCACTGTTTCTCTTAACTGAGAGAGAAAGAAAAAAACAGTAAAAGAAAAGACACTCAGAAGTTGTAATAGGTGTAGGTGTGAGTTAGAAAAGTGAAGTCAGGACCATAGAAAAAAATGGGCAAAAAATTATAGATATAGATTGTTATAAAAGCATCCCATATCTGTGATCTTGAGAGAACTACTGCAGTTACCAATGGAGGGTATGTGGACACCAAGTTCTGGTGGTAGGAAGCATATAAAATTATACCCCTATTTTCTTACAATTTTGTCAATCAATCTCAAATCAGTAATAAAATAAAACAGCCATACTATTTCAAAAATATTCATATAATTACATTCCCCCAAACTGACAAGAAATCAATTTAGCTAAGTGGGTGCCAATTATCAGAAGTCTTGTCTGGGAGACTTTAGCCTGACCAGATAGACATCTAACTTCTCTAGGAATAAGAGGTATAGACAGCCCATGTAATGATGCCGCTTCAATTTATACCTAGGCTTCTCTTTCCAGAATTTTCCACCTGCTCACATTCTCCTTTCTCGAGTTTCACTTCTTAGTGCTGATGAGGATTCAGGTTCAGTTTTGCGGAGCAGACTCTATACAGAGATAACAAGATAGCCGGAGTTTTCCTATCTGATGAGTCTCGCTGCCTTGGCAGTCTAAACAGTGAAGCCGCATTTTCCATGAGCTTATCTAGACCTCAGAGTGAAAAACAGAAGGATTTGGAATACGGGCTTTGATGCCGCCCATATCAGTAGGAAAGAAGAATGCATTGACCTGGGCCTTCATTCAGCAGGAAGCCTAACTACAGTCAATTGGAGTAAGTCCCACATCCATTATCCTCGATTTGACAAGATGTATTAGTTGATAATGCTGAGTGATAGACCAGTCCTTCCTGGGCTTTTGTTTGTTTGTTTTTTAATGCATCTGGGATGCAGATTCTGACCTGGGGGAACAGGTATCACTCAGCTCTAATAGCTACATGAGGGATGCTGATAGTCTGCAGATCACATTTTGAGAAATAAGATACTACCTAACAAAAAATAGTGAAGAAAGACTCGGGTTGGTGGTGGAAACAGTGTGCAGATGGTTATTTTGAAGAAATAATTAACTATATTCATGTATCAATAATTATCCTATAAATCACTATCCAATAGGACAATTGGGGGGGGTCTGTAGGCTCATAAGTCATCAAATTTTCTATGCAGTAAAATTTTCTTGGCGACTTGCTTAGACTACAGATTCTGAAACTTCTTGTCCAGAGGACATCAAGGGAGGAACAGACATCTGCTTCTGATTATTGTCTCTTAAATGTGTCTGTGGTGTCAGGGCCTCATACAAGCAAAGCATGCTTTCTAATACTGAGTCCAGGTATCTGTCTTGATTTCTTTCGTTTTCAAAATTTTCCTGAGGTTCAAGCTTTAGGATGACAGCAGCCCTGAGAACAGTTCGAGGGTGTGCTGGGTTCAGCTCTGAACAAAACATTACATAAAAGTGCCAATCTTGGTTTCATGACTTACAAAGTCTGTGATCTGAGATCAGCGTAACCTCTCTCAGGCATGGTTTCAAAGACTGGAAAACAGCTTTTTACTGCCTGCTTTGTTGATGCCCCAGCGTTCCAACAAAAATATGTATGTTCTCCGGTTGTGAGTTGATTGAGGATCCTCTGGATGCGTTCTTTCTCGTGCAGGTAGGCCTTTCATCTTTTGAAATATTCAGAGAGGATCAAAGATATGTGCTCTGACAGTCCTGGAGCCTTACCTGGAAGCCTTAGATGCAGAGAAACAGTAGTGCATCAACTGCATATTTGACTCTATAAAGTTCTGGTTACCCACAAGATCACAGGATTTCTCTTCACACTCTCACAATAACTTTGTTATTCATTTAGTCTTAACATCTTAATATTTTGATTTAGAGACCAGTGTGAGACAGTGACAAATACTTCCCCCACCCATGAATACTACAAAAGAATGTTCACATCAGATATAATCTCTTGAGATTTAAGAGGTGACAGACAAGTTGATAAATTGAAGACATACACATGTCAAGTGATACTCTAGTCCTTCCATTTCCTTGGACATCTATTTGATATTGTAGTTCCATCAGGCTATCAAAAAATATCTTCTTATCTTTCCAGAGGCATTCCTTCTGTCCTGAACTACAGCACACTCAACAGCTGTTATGTAATTTTTAAAATGTCTTTATTGGGGGACTAATGTTTTACAGTTGACAGTAAACACAATAGTTTGTATATACATAACATTTCTCAGTTTTCTACATAACACTACAAACCCCAGTAGGTCCTCTGCCATCTTGTTCCAGGACCTGTACTCCCCCTTCCACCCCACCCCAGAGTCTTTTCTTTAGGTGAGATACACCAACTCCAGCTGTTGTTTATTTAAGTTGCAGGCATTTCCCTTTTGGGGAGAGATCATGATTCAAAGACAAGTGGATACATAGCCCCTTTGAAATCATGATCTGAATCCAGACAACAGTCAAACTATTCATTTAAAATATGAAAGTAAGTAGAATTAAATGGGTTCAGCTATGTTCCACAGGACAGACAGCCACACTCATTCTAAAAGATGGACACTCACACAGTTATATCCCCCCCACCCCTGAGACTTCATGTGTATAGCCAGCTCAGAACTAAATTGAAGTGGTACATTTTGGGGAAGTTTTCAGGTTGATTATTCCTGGGAATCAGAGTAAATAAAAAATATAAAAGATTATTATAAGAAAAACTTCATGAGTGGTCCAGGAGGTGGTGTAGTGGATAAAGCATTGGATTCTCAAGCATGAGGTCCTGAGTTCAATCCCCAGCAGCACATGTACCAGAGTGAAATCCACCAACCAAAAAGAGAGACTCCTTATACAATGGGAGAATATCTTTTCATGTGATACATCAGACACAAGATTAATAACCAAAATATAGTTTACAAAAAGTGCACCAAATTTAGCAAGAAAAAAAATAAACTACCTATCTGAAAGTAGGGAAAAGATATAGACAGAACGTTTACCAATGAATATACTCAAAGGGCCAACATACATTAAAAAATGCTTAAAGATACTGATTATCAGATAAACACAAATAAGGAAAACAATGAGGTATCACTTCACCCCTGTGGTATCAGAGAGGACATATATCAGAAAGGAAAGTAACAACAAATGTTGGAGAGATTGTGGTTATAAAGGAACCTTTTTTAAAAACTTCTTTATTGGGGAATTAATGTTTTACATTCCACAGGAAACACAATAGTTTGTACATGCATAACATTTCCCAGTTTTCCACATAACAATAGGTCCTCTGTCATCAAAAGGAACCTTTCTACACTCCAAATGGGAATGTAAATTGGCCCAACCCTTGTGGAGAGCAGTGTGGAGAACTCTCAGAAGGCTAGAAATGGACCTACACTATGACCCTGGGATTTGTCTCATGGAGATATAGCCTAAGGAACCCAACACACCCATCCAAAAAGATAAGTATATACCTATGTTCATAGCAGCACAATTTTATTAGTTCAAACTTATAAACAACCTAGGTGTTCAATAAAAGATGTATGACTAAGAAAGTTGTGAAATATATATACTCACGATGGAATACTACTCAGCTATTAAAAATAATGAGGTCATCTTCACCACATCTTGGCTGGAGCTTGAAGGAATCATGTTAAATGATATAAAGCAGATTGAGAATGATGAATATGAAGCGATTTCACTCCTGGGCAGAACTTAAGAGTCAAGAACAGGAAGGGGAAACATTAAGTGAAATTTGGGCTGGGTTTCGTGTATTGAACTAAAGCAAAGGAATCTGGGGACGGAGGACCGGGAGAGAGGTGGGGGGATCAGGGGCTTTCAGGTGCTAGGACATAATGACGGACCTAATTTGGGGGTGAGAGTGGTTTTGCAGACACCTATTTGGTAAGATGAGAAATTGTACCCATGTGCTAACAACTATACCACAAACTCTTAACCTCCCCCCACCAAAAATATAATGAACAAGCAAAATAAGAGAATTCAGTTTTAATTTTTAAAAGATGCCAAAAGACTTTTTTTTTTTAACATTTCTCAGTTTTCTTTTATTTCTTTATTGGGGAATTAATGTTTTACATTCGACAGTAAATACAATAGTTTGTACATGCATAACATTTCCCAGTTTTCCATATAACAATACAACTCCCACTAGGTCCTCTGTCATCCTTTTTGCCAAAAGATTTTCCAATGCAAGGTATAAGACTTTTAAGGAAGAAAGGAACACAATATATAGGAGTTTAAAAATTATGCTTCTGTGAGTGGAGATACAGTTCGACTGACAGAGCGTCAGATTTGCATGTCCCTGAGCTCCCTGCTGCAAAGCTCAATGCGCATGTGTTAAGAGTTCTGACTCTGTTTCTCTGTCTCTCTCTCTCTCTCTGTGCATTTCATATGAATACCTCACATGTGTAGTAGTGAATAAAATGTATTTTTAAAAGATCTGAGAAGTTAAAATGCCTTCTTTCTTTAAAGAAAAATAAATAATGTGCCTCAATTTTGTTCTCAGTTATTCTATAGAGATAGCATGACCTGGTGGGGAAAATTGCCACACAAAACCACAGAAGTGCAATTTTCTTCTTCTAGCGTTTGCCCTTCTTCCAGAAGTGCAATGAAAGGCAATGAGGAGGTGGGTATGGTGTGCCGGGCTTTCTCACTACAGCTGCTGTTAATGACAGTTTGGTGGTGATGTATAACGAAGTGAATCTTATTTGGAGATATCTGCTTTTAATACTGATGACATTTTTACTAATTAGTGTCACCCAAATTCTTTAATATGGTTTTAGACAGTAAATCACTTAAAAATGTATAGCCATAGAAGTTGAAAAACAAGATCAGAAGAGAAAACACAAGTAGAAACTGAACTGGAATTGGTGTATTGTGCCAAAGTAAAAGACTCTGGGGGGTGGGCAGGTGGGGAGAATACAGGTCCAAAAAGGATGACAGAGGACCTACTGGGGGTTTTATTGTTATATGGCAAAGTGAGAAATGTTATGCATGTACAAACTATTGCATTTACTGTCGACTGTAAAATATTAATTCCCCAATAGAGAAATTAAAAAATATATACATATATAGCCATAATGAAGCATATGGGAAATTGTTCTCAATTGTAAATGTTTTCTCTGACATATAGTCATGGCATAAGATCCCTTTGATGTTTCAAGCATCCTTGCTTAGAAGTTCTAGAAGTTCAAGGTTAACCTACCTCATACCAAGTTTCTTACCTGAAAAGAATAGTAACCACAATATCTTAAGCTAGTGTTATTTGAGAAAACAGTAAAGAAAAATTAGAAAGGGTGTGTCTCTATTTGTTTCCTAGAATTTTATTGGGGGGGGTGGGCTAATGGGTTACAATGCAGCTGTTGATACAGAGATAACATTTCTCATCTCCCCATGATAGGTATCTGCAACAAACACTCTCATCCCCAACTTAGGACTTTTTCCACCATCGTGCACCAGGACCTCAAAGCCCCCACTCCCACCTCATCCTTCCCCAGAATCCTTGGCTTCAATGTAGTACACTAAACCCAGTCCAAATTTTACTTTGTGTTTCTGCTTTCTGTTTTTGCTTCTTAAATTCTGCTTGCATGTGAGATCATCCTATAGTCACCCCTTTCTTTTTTATTTTTATTTATTTTCTTATTGGACAGAGACAGTGAAATTGAGAGAGGATGGGGAAATAAAGAGACAAAGAGACACCTGCAGCCCTGCTTCACCACCCATGAAGCTTTCCCCCTGCAGGTGGGGACCAGGGACATGAACCTGAGTCCTTGTGCACTGTAATGTGAGCACTTAACCAGGTGCACACCACCTGGCCCCCCTTCACCCTTTTCTAAAAAACCAGATTTCTTCAAGCTCCATATAAGAGTTTCTTTATTTTTAATTGGGGAAATAATAGTTTACAGTAAATAGTTTTTTAAATTTCTCTATTGGGGGATTAATGGTTTGCAGTAGACAGTAAAATACAATAGTTTTGCATGCATAACATTTCCCAGTTTTCCACATAACAATACAACCTCCACTTGGTCCTCCTCTGCCATCATGTCCAGGACCTGAACCCTCCCCCACAATTCACCCCAGAGTCTTTTACTTTGGTGCAATACACCAACTTCAGTCCAAGTTCGGCTTAGTGTTTTCCCTTCTGACCTTGTTTTTTCAGTTTCTGCCTATGAATGAGATCATCCCATCTTCATCCTTTTGCTTCTGACTTATCTCACTTAACAGTTTCTTCAAGCTCCATCCAAGATTGAGTGAAAAAGATGAAATCATCATTTTTAATAGCTGCGTAGTATTCCATTGTGCAAGACACTGTCACCCCATCCTAGGTCCTCCTCCACCATTGTCCACCAGGACCTGAAACCTGCTTCCCTCCCCCAATCCCAGAGTCCTTTACTTCAGTGAACTACACCTAATTCAGTCCAACTTCTGCTTTGTGTTTCCCCTTCTGTTCTTATTTATCAGCTTCTGTCCATAAGTGAGATCATCTTGTATTCATCCTTTTCTTTCTGGCTTATATCATTTAACATGGTTCCTGAAATATCCATCCAAGATGAAATAAAAAAGGTGACTTCATCATTCTCAATAGCTGAGTAGTATTCCATTGTGTTTATAGACCACAACTTTCTCAGCCACTCATCTATCGTTGGACATCTAGGTTACTTGCAGGTTTTAGCTATTACAAATTGTGCTGATATGAACATAGGCTGTATGTCTGTTTCTGATTGGATTATCCATTTATTAATGACCACAATAGTATTTTAAAATTGTAGGTGAAAATATAATTTTAAAGCTAACAAAGAAAGAATAAAAATACTCATTGTTATACCATATGACTTGAAAATAAAGTAATATTTAACTTTAAAAAAATACTAAAGGACTAGCAAAATAGCTTCCCTGGTCAGATGACCCCACTAATGTGTCCTGGAGCTCTGCTACCTCAGAGCCCTGCCTTACTATGGAAAGCGAGACAGGCTGAGAGTATGGATCAACCTGCCAACAACTGTGTTCAGCGGGGAAGCAATTACAGAAGCTAGACCTTCCACCTTCTGCATCCCACAATGACTCTGGGTCCATAATCCCAGAGGGATAAAGAATAGGAAAGCTATCAGAGGAGGGGATGAAATACGGGGTTTTGAAATGTGTGGAATTGTACCCCTCTTATCCTATGATCTTGTCATTATTTCCATTTTATAAATAACAATTATATAAATTTTTTAAAAAAGCAAATGTCACCTTGGAGAAATGAACTGCCAGTGAAGACAAAAGAAATTGATAAACAAACCTTCTTTCAAAAGTAAACAAACTTCAAATATTGTTCAGCTGTAAAAAATGAATGTCACAAAAGTAAACAACATGATCTTAATCACACATAGGAAAACAAGGTAGCAAGAATGTCAATATCTGTCTGTCCTACTCCCTATTCCATACCCTTAAGTTGGTTGCTAAATGAATTTTAAAAATAATAGCGCATAAAAAACATGCTCATCTGTAATATTTCATTGTGCTTGTTTAGAGGAAGGTCCTACCTGGACACTGCACCAATAATGAATCCCATATATATCATGCGGGGTTAATGGTTTCTAGTATCCTCTTTAATACATAGGCACAACCTCTCATCTCCCTTTGGTCTTTAGGAGACAAAAAATCCCAATGCTTCTTCATCTTGTCCCTCTCCCTCCTTCCCAATAACCCTTTGGTTTGGTGCATTAAGTCAAACCCAGTCCGGGTTTTACCTTATGTTTTCCTTACTATTCTTCATTATTCATTTCCACAAATACGTTTTATTTGATTTTGCGGTATCCCACTACCCCCCCCCCCTTCATTTGTCTTCTTAGCTCTGAAGGTGTTTGAATTACAACTTCTGACATAATGTAGCCTATGTCTCATTTTTTTTTTCCCACTGTATTTCCTCCTATTATACTGTCTGCTCAAAATATATCAAAAGTTAAAGATGATGAAGAGTTCATTCTATGGAGAGCAGACTGAAGCAGAGAGAACTTTAATATCTCATCAAGGATCACATAGGAAAGTTTGATGAGAAGTATGCCAGTTCTCATAGAGACTCTTACTGGACAACCTGAGCATAAGTGCTTGAAAAATCACTGGAGTCTCAATTTCACCACATATAAAATGGGGAGTTGTATGACCATTTCCACTGAGTACAGTGAATTTTAAATTAGATTGTATTGATTAATCACCAAAGAGAATTCCACCTTCTAACAGACTAAAGAAAAATGTTTTAATTTTGCTTTTATTAGTGACTGAGGGCCAAGGTAGCAATGTGTGAAGAAATGAAATCAGTAGATAAGATAATAAAGACTCTTTATATTCTCAAGATATAATCCTATCCACCATTGTGAATACAGATTAGAAGCTTCATTAAAACTAAAGAGTTAGATCAATATATTTTGAAGCTAAGTGAAAAGAGAATCAATGTTTAACTAGACTTTTAATTATGAAAATCAATGTATGTATGTTATGGTAAAAAGAAACCCAAAGAGTAATAAGTCATTTAACTTAAGACTCCAACACTCCAGAAATAATTATTATGGCTACATCTATACTTCCATACATTTCATGTTCTTTCTATAGATTTTCCTTATATAAAAGTATAAGGATATTAATGTCTGCAAGTACTAATTTATATACACAGACTATAAAACACAGACATATAAATGCATGCAAAGGGATACTGCACAAATAAAATTATACACATAAATACATGATAGATCTCAAGTATAGTATAGTATACATCTTTTTAACATCTGTGTACTAGTCCTTAATTTGAAATTGTTCTAGATTTTGAATTAGAATTTTAAACCATTTGTGCCATAATCAACAATACTTCAATAATGGCATTATTGAATGTGTTTGAAGCTCTCTCTAGAGTACTTTCTAAAAGTATATTTCAAATGTCATTAATTATATTGTAATTTTTTGGTTGGCATTGGATTACAAAATTGTGTATTGGTTTTAGGCTTATATCACTTCATGATGTATCTTACCACACTACACCCAACATCACAATGAAATACCACGTCTGTGTCAAAGTTCATCATAATCTCTCCCACTCTGGTAATTTCAGTTCTACTGTCTTAACTATTTGTTTTCATTTTATTTTGTCTAACCCCATCTCGTTTCTTTATATCCCAAGTAGAGTGGGAGATTCTCGTTTCTTTATATCCCAAGTAGAGTGGGAGATTATCTAGTGTCTGACTTCTTTCTGAATAAATTATCCTTCCCTCCCATCCCATCAATGCTGTAGCAAAATACATAATTTTCTCTTTTTTACACTAGCTGAGAAGTACTCCATTGTATGTGCACCACAATGTCTTTATACTCATCTCACTGGGCACTTGGATCATTCCCATATCTTATCTATTATACACAACACTGCTTGGAACTTGGATATGCAAATCTCTTATAGATTAGTGTTTTATACTCTTTGGAAAGATAATATACCTTGAGGCGGAATTCTAGGACCACATGGCATTCCTATTTTTAATTTTTTGAGAATTTCCATACTGTTTTCCATGCGGTCTGGACCAGTCTATACTCCCATTGTCATGTAAAGGGTTCCTTTTCTCCACATTCTTCTGAGCACTACTTATTTCTGGCCTTTTTGAAATAAGCCATTTGCACATGTGTGAGAGACATGTGCCATTCATAATTGTGATAGGTATTAACCAACCATATTGCAAAAGTGGCCTATGGACACAATGGTAGGCCAGTACATATTCACTTACAAATTCTGTAGTACTATTTGACACTTAGCTATTTGAAAAACAGAATAATGGGATTTCACTATGTTGGCATGAATTATTTATAAGGTGAAAATATTGTTTGACCTTGCTAAATTTTTCTGTGACATACCTTTAGCTCATCTTCATATTTTCTATGTGTGAGATACGGTTTGCATGTAAAGACAATCAGTTATTTAAATCACAATGAATCATTAAGATTAGCTTTTCAGAGCATCACTGATGTTTCTGTACAGCACTGTCTTTTGATTATCTTAATAAGAGGTATTCTCCTTATAAATATCAAACACTGTTAACAAATTTAACTACTCATTATATTCATAAATTGTGGATACTGGTTTATGGTAAAAGACCTTTCCTGCTCAAGTTTATTTACAAAAATCACAAAGTGTTCACTCTATACATGTAAAACTTGCCCCACTTGAAAATCCATTTGACATAGATAATCATATTTAAATGTATTTTTTAACCACTTGATGGCCTGTAAACACAGTGCATTTTGTTGAAGCTTTTCTCAATGGTTTGAACTAGTTGATATTCTTAACTCTCCTAGATAGTAGAGTGGATTTCCCCACTCTATTCTGTTTCGTTAATTTGCCTTTGTATCTCTGGAGAAACTATATATACCAAATTTAATTCTATACATCCCTCTTTTCTGATAGTCTCTTCATTACTTAGTCGGTTCTTCATACAAATAGGAACTGACTGAAAATTTAAAAGACAAAATGGGTTTCTGAATTACTAATAAGTCTGTGAACATAAGAAAGTTATCTCAGTGCTCACTGCACCAGCTTCCTCACCCTATAATATTATTTGTACTTTTTCATAATCTTTTTGCAAAAGTTATTGATAAATAAGACTTGGTATTTCCCCTGTCATATGGTAACCCTATAAAGGGTATTAGTATGAATAACTACTAGTAATTTGTAGGATGAGGGGCCAGTTGGTGGTGCAGCTGGTTAACTGCACACATTACAGTCCACAAAGGCAAAGGTTTAAGAGTCTGATCCCCACCTGCAGAAGAAAAGCTTCTTGAGTGGTGAAAAATGGCTGCAGGTGTCTCTTTGTCTATCTCCCTCTTAATCTCTTCTTCTCCTCTCAACTTCTCTCCGTATTTTCAATAAGAATAAATAAATGTTTTTTTAAAATAATAATGAGTTATAGAATGGCTTAGAGAAAATTGACACAACTACTGTATCATGTCTTCCACAACTGAGTAGAATATATATCCTTCTGCTAATTCAAGACATTAACTCAGTAGTTCTTACACATCATTTTCTAGGCCTTTAATTTTTTATTTGCATAGATGCTTAATGGTTTTGTTAAGCTCATTTTGAAAGAGATTTTCTCTATTACTAATAATGTCTCATATGAATCTGAGTTGCCAATTCAATCATGCAACTTTTAGTAGTAATTGTAAGTTTATTTTCTTGTGTTTACTAGGTTAATAATGTCATTTAAAAATAATGATCCTTTTAGTTCAATTTTTCTAGCTTATATGCTTATTTCTTTTCTCTAAATACACTCACTACAAATTGAATGTGGCATTTAATACCAAGAATAATTTTATCTTCTGTTTTCTGATATTTATACTCATTTTCCTTCTTATCTAATAACATCGGGTAGTATTGTTGAACATGTGTAAATAATTGTATTCCTTGTGTGCATCCTTTAATAGCACTTATCTTCAACTGCAACCATTGTTCCACTATCTCCTTCAGGATAATCTGACTTTTAATCAGCTGTATATTCTATAATATTAATAGTATCTCTATCGTGTACTAGTTTATTATGAGTTCCCTTGCAAAGAAATGCCAAAATTTATCAAATTTTGTGTAAATTAATATTTTCTTCTTTTATTAGACAAATTTCATAATAGTGAACAGTTGTAATTTCATTCTACATGATTCCATTTTATTTCGAGAGAGTATGAAAATGACAGATACATAAGGATAAAAATACATGCATATTTCATGTGTGTGACTCCTCACATGTTAAAAATATCTAGTTTCTGGGAGTCGGGTGGTAGAGCAGTCGGTAAAGCACACATGGCACAAAGTTCAAGGATCAGCGTGAGGATCCTGGTTCGAGCCCCCAGCTCCCCACCTGCAGGGGAGTCACTTCACAGGCGGTGAAGCACGTCTGCAGGTGTCTGTCTTCCCCTCTCTGTCTTCCACTTCTCTCTCCATTTCTCTCTCCATTTCTCTCTGTCCTATCCAACAACAATGACATCAATAACAATAATAACTATAACAAAATAAAAACAAGGGTGACAAAAGGGAATAATTCAATAAATATTCAAAAAAAATTTTAAAAACTAAAAAACTAAAAAAGAAAAAGAAAACAAGTCACTTGAAAACAGCCACCTCTTATTATTACGGAAGTACCAATCAAACAAGCAACGAGTTAACACTTCACATCTGTGAGAACAAATATTATGACTATTATTATTTTTACCAGTGCACCACCCAGCTATGCCTATCAGGGGTGCTGAGGCTTGAACTTGAGATCTCTTGTATATTGTGTTGTGCACAATCACTGTGCTAGCTCCCCAGCATGAGAATGACTATTATGAAAACGATAAGAAACAGTGAACATAGAAGAGGATGTGGAGAGAAGGAAAGCCTAAAAAATTGGTGGTGGAAATGTAAATTGGTATAGGTATTACAGAAAGTAGTATGGAGATCTCTCAAAAACTTAGGAATGTCATCTGATCCTGTTATGCCACTTTGGACTATTAACCTGAAAATAGGAAAACATTTATTTAAGTGATAGGTTTACATCCTCATGTTCACCACACATTACTTACAAAAACCAAAAAGCTGGCAACTACATAGGTGCCCGTTGATCGGGGACTGAATAAAGATGCAGTATATTCACAATGGAACAATTCTAAGTTATAAAAAGAGATGTAAATTTAGGGGGCCAAGCGGGATGCATTGGATCGACCTTCTCGTGGTGCATCCCGTGAGTACCCCATTCATTGAGGAAACTGACGATCCTTCCTGGCCGACTGAATCCACATGGATCCCAGTCACTTTCAAAGCCAGCAACAAGCCAGCTCCTGCCAGCTTTCAACCTGACGCTGTTGACTGGTTACGGAAGAAGGGCAAACGCTAGAAGAAGAAGGGGGCCAAGCCATGGCACACGTGGTTCAGTACACGTTACCACATCAAGAACCAGTGTGCAGGCCTCAGTTCCCCACCTGCAGGGGAGCACTTCATGAGCCACAAAGCAGGTCTGCAAGTATCTATCTCCCTCTCCCCCTCTTAATTTCTGTCCTAGATGATAAAAATAGAAATAAGAAAAAGAAAAGAAAAAAAAAAGAACAAATTTCGGGATAACCTTTATGACCCCTCCTCCTCCAAAAGAAGAAGAAGAAGAAGAGGAGGAGGAGGAGGAGGAAGAGGAGGAGGAGGAGTCAATCATGTACAATATGAGAACTAGAAGATAACATGACCATAATCTCTTAAATAGAAGAGAGAAGTAAGGTTTTCAAAAAAATGAAGCAATTTTGTAAGAAGCGATCAGACTACATTCGAAAAGTAAATATAAACAAAGTGGTTATATGGATTGAAATCAAACAGGATCCATTTACCCTATGCATATGAGAAACCAACGTCTGATAAACAGGTAACAATAAGATGAGAGTGTAAGAACAAAGCAAGGTATTCGGAGCCAGTCATACAGAGAAAAAGTCAGGAACTCCTGTTCTCCTATCAGATACTTAGCAAATACAGATCCAGCCCAGGCAAGTAATAAAGGGCAGACATGTGTGCTACATAATGATCAAGGGATCAATCTATCAAGAAGTCCTATCTGTCATTCAATATATAAGTATCCAGGATGAATAACCTCAAATAATAATAATAATAATAAAATCTACTAACAGAACACAAAGGATTCATTGAAAACATCACAATAACATTATGAAATCTCAGAACAACATTGAGGGCATAAAACAGATCATCCTGATACAGAAAACCAAATCTCTGATAATAGCAACTAAATAATTAAAAGGTAGGAATTATCTTAACTTACATGAGCATTACCAGAGACACACCTGATAGACAATACCAATATGGGGAGTCCGGCAGTAGCACAGCGGGTTAAGCACACATGGCGCAAAGCTCAAGGACCAGCGGAAGGATCCCGGTTGGAGCCCCCGGCTCCCCACCTGCAGGGGAGTCGCTTCACAGGTGGTGAAGTAGGTCTGCAGGTGTCTGTCTTTCTCTCCGCCTCTCACTCTTCCTCTCCTCTCTCCATTTCTCTCTGGCCTATTCAACAACAACATCAGTAGTAACTACAACAACAACAAAAGACAATACCAATATGTCTTTCTACAATACTTGCTCTGATACACAATAAAAAATAGATTGAGCTACAAAGGAAAGTCAGTTGGCTTAATCTCCATGCTACCCTGATATTTATTTCAACAATTAGTCATAAATATCTAAAAAGGAAATTTAGTTTCAAATGTTATAAAAATTACGGATTTGAAAAATAGGCATAATCACTTATACAAGCTATCTTTGACCAATTGCTATTTCATTTAATTGTTCTCCAGTTGAGCCGAGTAAATGAAAATTTTTTCACCCTCCTGTGACAGTCATTAAAAGCAGAATAACAATATAATCCTCCATGTGACGCCTTTATGAGCAAGGCCATTTTAATTCCCAAATTTGATTCTGAGCAATATGTAAGTATTTCTGTACCAACCAGGGCTCTTCAGGCACTTTTTAATTACCACAATTAATTAGAATGACTATGACTACCATCGATATCTCCTTCCGTGCTTGGCACTGTATCACAGACGACAAGCCCATTATTGCAGGCAATTCTTGGGACCCCAGTTAAATCGGAAATATAGAGTTAAGTCCCTAGTACAGTCAGAGACAGGCTAATTAAAGCCATAAAATTTATTATAGACAAAAATTCTAAGAAGCAATAAACTACACCAAAGTTTTTGCTTAGTAGCATTCAAATCAATTCCTTTCCTCTGTTTTTATATATTTTGTCATCTTCTAATCAGAACACCACTCAACTCTGGTTATAAAGTGGTGCCAAGAACCAAAACTGGGACCTCTCCCTTGGCCTCCTGCTGCACTCTCTCTCTCTCTCTCTAGTATTTCTCTCTCTCTCTCTCTCTCTCTCTCTCTCTCTCTCTCTCTCTCTCTCACACACACACACACACACACACACACACACTCACACACACACATTTCTTTATTAGGAAAGAAATGAACCATTCACTGTAGAAACTGTGGAAGAAAATTCATTTTTCAATTGCAGAACAGACAATTCTCATGATAAGGAATTCTTATAATTTCAAAGAGAGGAGAGATTGAAAAATCACTTAGAACAGTGTTTCTCAAAACTGGCCCCAGTTTTTCCAGTTTAGATTTCATTTGACATCAAAGCAAAGAAAACACCCAAGACACACACTGTGGGAGGTGCAGATTCCCCCAACCTGGGCAGAGGCCTGACACTTCTACCTTGAGTGTTGAGAAGGTGGACCCCAAGGCTGACCTGGCCTGACGGCGTGTCCCTCCTCGACTCTGTAGGCTGAGACGGCAGAAACTCAGGGGCAGGGGAGCTGCCTCCTTATACAACATACCTTAAAGTTTACCATTTCTCGTGCGTGACCGATACGTGACCTCCCTTTATAAGGCCATAACTTGGGTCCTTATCGGCTGGTGACTTGCCTTTGAGCCCGAGCTGAATATGAGAAGCAGGTGTGACCTAAGAGCATGAATGAGGTGCACCTGGGGGTAATTACCATGACGTGAGCATCACACACTTTCTTCAGTGGGCCCTACATGTTTCCCCTATGTTCCTATTGGATGGTGATTTTTATGGGGTGGGAGATAAATGTTCTTTGTTGAGCCCACATATCAACATGATCAAGGTGTGTTGGGTTCAAGTCCCCAGCCTCCTCTTGTTGAGCCTCCTCATGAATGGTGAAGCAGTGCTGTAGATGTCTCTCTTACTCTGTCCCTATCCATCTCCTTTTCCCTCTCAGTTTTTCTTTTGTCCTATCAAATAAATTAATTTTTGAAAAGACTAAACTCTATGTTCTAACTTTGGTCGTTGTTTCTGTCCCCCACGCCACACCTTGATTGACTCTTACCTTCCTTATGCCTTTATTAGTTCAACATTGGCCTATACTGGTAGCTCTCTTTCTCCTAGACTATCTCCATAGCACAGCCCCAAACCCATAGAATGAAATTCTCTTTCAATTCAAGGACCCAAATACTGATGCTAATTTTTAAAAGAGGAAAATTTATCCAAGAGAATCAAAAGAAAACTTTCCAACTTTGAGCATTAAGTGATCCTTCTTAAAAGAAACTTCATTTTTCTAAGTTGTGACTCAAATTATTTTTTAATAAAGTGTCGATTTTGAAAATACAGACATAAAGTTCAGATGGTCACACCCATATGGGGTAAATAAAGAAACAAAACTGGAGGAAAGAAGAAAATTCAAATAAACACAAAGCTTTGGAATGAAGAACTGAGGTTACCAAAAGGATTGCATTGGAGGTTGGAAGAGGTAAGCTGGAATTTGATGAATTGGGTATAAACTGAACATTGATGAGGGTCAGTATATGTTTTCATTTTTTTTTTCAGCAGTTGAAAACTACTTTTATCATCAAAGGTAATAGGACAGTGTCCAGTTATCTCCTTCAAGACCCAGGTTCCCCAGAGTCACAAATGCAGCTGCTAAAGTTAGTCCCATTTTTATCTTGAACCAAATAGTCCTTTGCTTGGCAGGACCTTAGTATAAAGAAGATGCCAATTGTCTTTCCTCAGAATTTAATGGAAACATGTTATGTTTTAGAGAATAACCATGAGAAATAGATTTATTCATATTTAAGTATATAAATAATCCAAAGAAACACTTCTTTGTGACGTTCTTCAATAGAAGTAGACCTGATTCCTGTTGTCTTAGGGTTTAAGAAGATAATAGATAGTTATTTCAATAATCATACTGTATGGCAGTTGGTTTAACTTTGAAAAATCCCTTTGTTAGCATTTGCTTTATCATACACACCATCACCATATTTTATGTCCTTTGACATTATTTGCATATAGCTATGCCACCGGTTGCTTTTGTTCTCCCTGGATTAAGCTTTTAAGTGAGTCAATATATAAAAGACTCAGCCTATGCATTAAAAAGATTCAGTCTGTGCTTTAAAAATTTTGAGACATTCAATCAGTTTTTTCCCCTCTCATATTACTTAGTGATTTATATGACTACAAATTAATAGGAGTATACGTAAACACCATTCCTGCCACCAAAAGACTGTGTCCCTTCCAACCACCACCACTACCACCACCGCCCCATGAAGCTGAACATACACCCTCATCCTCCAACCAAGGTTTTTATGTTAACTCTCTTTTCAGCCACCAGGTTCCAGATGCTAGCAGGATGCAACCAGACTTCCCCGGACAGACAACCCCACCAATGTGCCTTGGAGCTCCGCTTCCCCAGAGCCCTTCCCCACTAGGGAACAAGAGAGACAGGTTGGGAGTATGGATCGACCTGTCAACGCCCATGTTCAGCGGGGAAGCAATTACAGAAGCCAGACCTTCCACCTTCTGCATCTCACAATGATCTTGGGTCCATGCTCCCAGAGGGTTAAGGAATAGGAAAGCTATCAGGGGAGGGGATGGGATACAGAGGTCCGGTGGTGGGAATTGTGCAAAGTTGTACCCCTCTTATCCTATGGTTTTGTCAATGTTTCCTCTTTATAAATAAAAAATTGAAAAAAGGAAGTAGACTAGGAAGAATAACACAGCTAACATCATCATGTCATTTATTTCATTCACAAGATAAATTAAAGGGACCCTATTTGGTTAATGGAAGGCTAGCTTCTTTACCATATTGTTACTGGAATTGGCTAGACTAGAATCCTAGTAATCTATGCTGATGCTATTAAATAAACCCCCATCCAGTCCTATTTTTAAGAAAAAATCAATTAATTTATTATTTCTTAATTTGACAGGACAGAGAGAAATTGAAAGGAGAAATAAGGAGGGAAAGAGACATCTGCAGCCCTGCTTCCCCACCTGTGAAGCTGCCCCACAGGCAGTAACTATGTTTCTATCACTAAATCACTCTTGATTTTCTCTCAAGAATGACATGTACATGCAGTGCAGATATACATTGCTAATGAGAGCCTTGTTCCAGGATGAAAACACCAGCACATTACTTTGCATCTGTAACTTCTTCCCCAATAAGAACAGATGTGAAAATCCAAGGAAGATATGAAGCTCTCTATACCCTAGAGATAATCTGCTGTTTTTTTTTTTTTTAACTGAGCTCAAATTTCAAAATTCTCATTAAAAAACTTAGACAGTTGGCTTGGGGGTGGGAGAAGAAGCCTAATGTGTCTGCTGGCAGCACTCCAGCTTCTATATCATCTGCCTACATTCCTGGGAGAATCTCCATTAGCTAGAGGTGAAAAGGCTAAAGTGTAGTTTAGACCAAGGAAAGAGACTGGAGAAGGGAAAAAAAAAAAAAGGATCTAGCATGTAAGGTAGCAGAGGAACATTAATCTTCCATAATTAACTGATTTAGATGCTGAGAAAAAAACAGCCTGAGTTGACATGTCCAGAGCTGAAAGAAATGTTCATGAGCTAAGAGAAAAATCAGACAGGAAGATTTACAAAGCTGGGTTTGTTGCCTCAGAACCTAGGACTCTAGGGAGAGGAGGCAGGAGGGTGGGGGACAGCATGGGGGACCCAGTGAACCATGGAGGAGGGAGACCTCAGTTGGTAGTGGCAGTGCTATGCAGACACCTGTCATGGGGAGATAAGAAACTGTACTCATGTCACAATGACTGTCTTGTCAATTATTATTTCCCCCTGAGTAAAGTGATTTTTTAAAAAAGCTTAGGCTTCCTTGGTTAAGTTAACAAGATATATCGCTTATTTTGGGGAATTCATAGTGGATACCTGAAAAAAGATTTTACATTCTTGAGAACTGAAAACGTATGTTCTTCCTATTAAGGTCTAGTATTGGGGGGGGCAGCACGGTAGTGCATCTGGAAGGGAATGCATAGTACCATGTACAAGGACCTGGGTTCAAGTCCCTAGTCCCCATCCGCAGTGGGGGATCTTCCTGAGTGATGGAGCACTGCCATGGGTGTAATTCCTTCTTTCTCTTTCTCCTTCATTCTCTCCCTTTCAATCTCTTTCTGCCTCTCACTATCAAAAAAAAAAAAAAGTCTGCTAGGAACAATGGAGTTGTGTAGGCACCGAGTCCTAGTGATAACCATGGTGGCAAATAAATAAATAACACAAATCTAGCATTAAAAGGGAATATCAAAAGACAACTTAAAAGGACTATGAGAGCAATCAGAAAAAAAAATTCTAGGAGTAAGAAGACATGTTATTTCTAACTGTGTATGTCTATATTTAAATTGTGAATGGTTGTGATCACTCCAAGAGAAGATGATTGCTTTGCTGCAGGTCTGAGTGTCCGCCTGCCCTTTATGAGTACTGTGCGTTGGCAACATAAAAGAAATTAGTCATCGCTTCATGATGAATTATTTGGGGCTTTTCCATAAACAGCTAATAAGATTGTGTCTTCATGCCACAATTAAGTCAGCATCAGGCAGAGACTGCTTTCAAGTAGTGAAATACATCTCTGTCATCAGAGCAGTAGCTTCTGAAAGGCAATCAGGCAGAGAAATCTTCACCACCACTAGAATGAAAGGTAAAAATTCTCTAAATCAAAATACTTCTGGCTTGTTTTTTTTTCCCTTTTTTGGTTGTTTTGCTTTGGTGTGTGTGTGTGTGTGTATGTGCATGTATCTGCTGTGTGTGTGTGTGAGTGTGTGTGTGTATGTGTGTGAGTGTGTGTATGTGTGTGTGTGTATGTGTGTATGTGTGTGAGCGTGTGTGAGTGAGTGTGTGAGTGTGTGTGTGTGTGTGTGTGTGTGTGTGTGTGTGTGTGTGTGTGATACTGGGCTGCTTCAAAGGGAGACTCACCTGTCAGGGCTCTTAATCTACTAACCAGGAAATTAAAAACAACTTATTCTGGGAGTCGGGCGGTAGCGCAGCAGGTTAAGCACAGGTGACACAAAGCACAAGGACCTGTGTAAGGATCCCGGTTCGAGCCCTGGCTCCCCACCTGTAGGTGAGTCGCTTCACAGGTGGTGAAGCAGGTCTGCAGATGTCTGTCTTTCTCTCTCCCCCTCTCTGTCTTCCCCTCCTCTCTCCATTTCTCTCTGACCTATCCAACAATGATGACAACAATAATAACTACAACAATAAAAAAAAACAAGGGCAACAAAAGGGAATAAATAAAATAAATATATTTTAAAAAATAAACTTACTCCAAAGTCTACAGACCTAGAGTCTCGCCCCACATTGTACTCATCTTCAGCAGTAAGAAGTAAAATAGTAGGACTGAAATTTTATGGCATCAGTCAATTCTTCCCTACTTCCTCTTCCACCCCCACAGACATCCAGCACTGGGATACTTTGAGAAAGGAAACACACAGAAATCCATTTAGTGAAATATTTAATGTCTTCCTCACATTTCTTAGAGAGTCTAAAATGTTCTACTAATATCAGAAAATGAGTGCGGGGGGCTGGGGCGGTGGTGCACCTGGCAGAGTACAAACACTGCCGTGCCCAGGGACCTGGCTTCAAGCCACTATCCCCACCTGCAGGGGAGAAGCTTCCCAAGCAGTGAAGCAGGTCTGCAGGTGTCCCTCTTTCTCTATCCCTCTCTGTGTTCCCCTTTCCTCTCCATTTCTCTCCGTCTTTGTTTTAAAAAAAGAAAGAATGGAGGAAAAGAAGAGAGGGAGAAAGAGGGAAGCAGAAAGAGAGGAATGAAAAGGAAAAAAAGGAAAAAGGAAAAGAAAATATTGGATTCACTTTGCAGCCATCAAGCCCCAGCGTTAGCCCTGAAGGCAATCAAAGAATCAGTTAATAAAAAAGAGGGAGAAACAGAAAGAACACACGCTAAGAAATACAGCAGTGGAACTCCTCAGAGCTTCCTCTCTGCTCCCTTGTCTTGCAGGACTGATTTCTTTCCTTCCATGATTTGAAACTGTTACCGTGCTTTTCTCCACCAAATGGTACCTTCAAAATTAGAGGACAGATCTCTGGACTTTGCAAGGAATGTAATTGCCAATTGCCTTCTGGTTAGAGGGAAACTGAAAGGCACTGCTTCCTGCTTGACCTTACCCCCATGCAGACTTTTTCACTATCAAGTCATCAGGAGACAGAGAAATATGTAAACCTCTGGTCTCCAAGCACGATTCCTACTAGGAACAAAGGAACAACTAAAAATGAGTGATCGAATGTAGTGATGCCTGTCTAGACCCATTCCGACAATAGTCATTCAGAGAAAGTATAATTGGTTTTAACTGAAAAATGGCAGATGATGGTCTCAGATAAGTGGACTGTAATTTACTTGCACTTTACAAAAGGCTGCTGATTAAACACTATATAAAGAATTTACCCTGAAGGTTAATAAATAGGGACTCAAGAATAAGATCCCTTGGCATGATAGAAAAAAGCCTGGCAAAGGCATAGAAGGTAAGGAAACAGTTCAGCCTAGAAATGACTGACCAGTCAAATGTCATCAGCGTTCATACTTGAACCAGTTTGCTTACTGATATGAAAGATCACAATCTTAAAGAAGGAAGGGGAGAAAGTGATGGTATTTCCCATAGAATCCAGAAACTCTCAAATCCAAGCTCTCATGCACAGAGAGTAAAGTGAAGAAAGTGAAAAGCAATTTTCCATAGTGTGTGAGCCACCCATCAGTGAAAAGTAGACATGGTAAAAGGTGGATAAGCAGAACAAGAACCTTCCCAAATGAATGAATTAATGCAGGTAGATAACAAAGCGGTGGGGCTATTGGGGTGTGGCGGTGGAGAGTGGGGAAGTGGTGAGAGTTCACACTCTAGCTATGTCAGATTTCAGAACCCACAACATTGATTCATGTAGTTTTCTGACTCAAATGTCTGGATTTCTATACAAGGTGCTCGATGATAAGCCACTTCCACCTCCTTCACAATCTCTCATTTAGAAATTTCAAGCATTATTCTGAAGATTTCTTCTGTTTTTCTATCTGAACACGAACAACCTAGAGATGCAATAAAATAAGAGTCTATTAATAGATTGGAATTGAAATCGAGTGGAGAGAGCAAATGTAACACTGGCTTGTTTATAACTCCGTCATGCAGGTATCTAAAATAATTAAAGTAGACATTTCTACAATTAGAGAAAGCAAGTGAGTTGATACCTTTAACATAAAGACGTAGTAGAATTTCAAAGTTAGAATCTAAAGATATCACTTTATTTCTTCATTTTATAATTCATAAAAATACAGTCCTAGGTGGAATAGATAGCATAATGGTTATGCAAGGAGTATCAAAAAGATCTCCAAAAATAAAAACCCTCCAAAGTCCCAGGTTCAGACCCCCGCACTACCATAAATCAGAGCTAAGCAGTGCTCTGTTTTTATATATTTATATGAAATACTGTTCTAGACTGTCACTGAGGTTCAGGCAAAAGTTTCATTCATGCATGCATTAATGCCTTTGTTCATTGTCACTGCCAAAGCTTCCCCACGCTGGGGTAAGTTTTTCATAGACAGACTGAGAGACTGAGAGAGGGAAAGACACCACAGCAGTGGAGCTTCCCCAAGCACAGTGGGGACTTACACAGTGGGGAGTAGGCTGAACCGGAATCATTAACATGGCAAGTCAGGCACTCTCCTACTTGAGCTGCCTTGCCAATCCCAGAGAGCTTAATAACCAGGGCACAGAATTCAGATGTTTCTGTCTCCAGTTCTAGACATCTATGATATATATATATGGTTACCTTGTGTGCTACTTTTTACTTTATATCCATCAATAATGCTGCCTACAGTATCATAAAGCTTGGTATTATTATTTTATTACTTGAGAGTATCATCAGACATTGTAGCACTCTACACTCAATCTTTTTTAAGAAATAGAACAACTTCTGGGAGTCGATCGGTAGCACAGCAGGTTAAGCTCAGGTGGTGCAAAATGCAAGGACCAGCCTAAGGATTCCCGTTTGAGCCCCCGACCGACTCCCTACCTGCAGGGGAGTCACTTCACAGGTGGTGAAACAGGTCTGCAGGTGCCTATCTTTCTCTCCCTCTCTCTGCCTTCCCCTCCTCTCTCCATTTCTTTCTGTCCTTTCCAACAATGACGACATCAACAATGATAATAACTACAACAATAAAACAAGGGCAACAAAAGGTAATACATAAATAAATATTAAAAAAAAGAAATAGGAAAACTGAACAACTTGCATCTCTGTTCAACTTGTGTCACTCCCATAACTGGCATTAATTATACTTTCTTTATGTATAGAAATAATAACTTTTAAATTTCTTGGATTACGGATGTATTCTATGTGAGCTAACAGAAAGTGGACATTCACTGCGTGATTCATCAGTAATTCTGTCAAAGCATAGTATGTAGGAAATTGCACCATCCAGTCATTTTGCATTATCTCCTGCTAACAAAAATCCCTACAAAAGCCAACATTCAATTCAATAGAAAAAAAAAAAAAAAAACGTAATGTGATTATATCATTTAAAGGAAGTCAAAGGCTTTGGGGTATATATTTAGTGTTATGTTTAAATGGTGTTGAAGATATTTGAACAGATTTTATTTGGATTTGATTCTCTAGCATTTTACTGATAAATTTTGCATCTGTCTTTCAAGGAACGATTCACCTGGAATTTTCTTCTCTTAGTGTATCCTTATCAGATTTTTATGCCCTTGTAAAATGTATTACAAACTAGTATTCCTTTTGTTTCATCTACTGGAAAAAAATTTGACCACTACAATTATTTCTTGGTAGATTTTAAAAGTAGACTTTCTTGACCAAGTTTCTTTGAAAAGTTAATAATTATTCATTATCTTTAATAGAAGAGAGGACTGCTATGATTATCAGTTTCTCCTATGAGTTTTGGTAGCTTACATCTTTTAATGAATTAGTCTGTTAGAAAATTTATATGCAGAGTATTTTGTCATATATATATATATATATATATATATATATATATATATATATATATATCTTATCATCTTTCACTGTCACAAACTTTTAGCAGTGACTTCAGTTTCTTTTCTTTTTTTTTTTTTTGAATTTTATTTAGTTATTTTGATAGGATGCAGAGAAGATGAAAGAGGGAAATAGGGAAAGAGAAAGAGGGACGCCTGCAGGTGAGGACTGGGGGCTTGAACCTGGATTCTTACACATGGTAGGAAATACTTGCTCTAAACCAGGTGTGCCAACCCCTCAGTTCCTGATATTGGTAATCTGTGTCTTTTGTCTTTTTTTCATTCCTTGTCTAGAGTTATATCAGTTTTACTGATCATAGAAAGTTTTTGGTTTTGCTTATCTTCCTTGTTCAGTTTCCTTGATCCCTGTTCCAAGTTTTCTTTATTTTTATTCTTTATAGTTTAGGCTTAAATTGTTCTTTCTCTGTTTCTTAAAGATAATAGTTTATATCTCTATTCTAATGTGTCTATAAATTTCCCACCATGTTCTATTTTCCTAACAGTCCACAAGCTTTCATAAGCTATATACTAACGTATAGCTAAATGCTGGGGAATTATGCAGATGCAGTCACACCTGCCAAGCTGTCCCCTCAGGCTTTGCCACTTCCTGCAATATTCTCGCAGTACCTTTTTCAACCAATCCTGTCCCAACACGTCACTCCTGGTTGTTGCCCTATAAAGCCCTTCTTCTTCTGCTCCTCTTCTCTTGCCCGCTTTTCACATTGGTAATTAGATGCAAGGGAGGGTGGTCCGGGAGGTGGCCATTTTTGGCTAGCTCCACATGGCCCGAACCACTGCACTCTCACCCAACTCTGAGGTGCCCGTTCGAATAAAGATTTGTGTTCCCTCTTCGCTCCAGATCTCCTCTCTCTCTTCTCTGCGGTGCAGCCCGACAGCTAAAAGTACTGTGACTCAAGTGTTCTTAGAAGTGTTTTGTTGTTGGGCAGGAAGTGGAATGCCCAGCTGGATGCATGAGAATCCTGGTTCAAGTTCCCCAGTCCTCATCTGCAGGGGGAAGTTTCATGTGGGGTGAAACAGTGCTGTAGGTCTCTCTCTTCCTCTCTCCACTTTCCCTCCCAATTTCTTTCTGTCTCTATCCAAAATGAATAAATATAATTTAAAATGTTTTCTTTAGGGAATAGGGAGTTACCATAATGGTTATACCAAAGACTTTCATGCTTGAGGCTCTAAGGTCATAGGTTCAATCCTCAGCAGTGTCATAAACCAAAGCTGAGCAGTGCTCTGGTTTCTCTCTCTCTCTCTTCCACCTTTGTATCTCTTTCATTAAATATATATTGTTATAATGTTTTGTTTATTCTCCAGAGATCTAGGGGTTTTCCAGCTTTTGTATTATTGATTTATATTTTAATTCTATTATAATTTATGGGCATATTTTGTGTACTAGAGAAATATATCACTGGGTAGGGCATGTGTCTTGTCACTTATGAGTCTAAGGTTCATGTCCTAGTATGACCCAGTACTACATAGGAGTACCACAGCACCAGGGGAAGATATAGTACAGTAATAACTGTCACAAGCTCACTCTCTCTCCTTCTGTCTCTAATTCTAGGTAATTGAAAAAGTCAATCCAGGAATCATTAAATTGTATGCAAGATCCCAACTCTACAAACACACACACACACACACACACACACACACACAAATTAATCATATGAGTACTGGGGATTTTTCAGCTGCAATCACTGTGCTAGACAATGACCCTTACAATGGTTGTGGGGACATTCTTTGTAGGGAAATTGTAAGGATATGGTTGATCATGGTATGGGACCTCCTATTAAAAATGGGAGTCTGATGGCACGACCTTTTCCTGTTAGTCTCTCTCTACTTGAGATTGAACTTGGAGGGAAAATGACCACCAGAGAATGTCTCCTCTGTCAGCCTCCCTGCCTCACAAAGACTCTGCATGCAGCCCATTTCCTTGTTCTCAAACCAGTTGGTTCATTTACTCAGAAGTTAATAGAAGTCCATCTTCTTTGATCATACATGGCCCACACATTACTGTTCTGCTCTGTCAAACTATAACCAAAGAACATCCTCTTTACTCCTTCACCTCCTCTGGCCCTTCTCATCCTACATGATCTATCTCCTCTCTTAAAGCTCCTCTCTGTCTGCTAGTTATTGATAACCCTACTTCCTTCATTCCTTTGATCAACTAAACCCCTTGTTCAACATCTACTAGGGGTGCTCTGACCTTTTCTCAACCCCCTATTTCTCTTTGTTCCTCTTCTCCAAAACTATATATATGGGATGGATAACTTGCTTCCTCCTACAACCCCTTATAAACCTTACTTTGCTGTTCAGTAAATGCCCATGAGACAAGTTCCCGGGTCTTCTCTCACCATGACACTAGCATCAAGCATAGAGAGATACCTGCATCTGCCCCATGCATCTGGTATGCAACAGAGCAGGTAAGGCATGAGTTTGTGCCCCCACCAAAAACCCAACAATTCTTTTTTTTTAAAGAGGAATAGAGTAAAATTGAGAGGGAAGGTTGAGATAGTAAGGGAGAGAGAGAGAAAACTGCAACACTGCTTCATTGCTTATGGAGCATGCCCCCTGCAGGTGCGGACCTGGGAGCCTGAACCCAGATCCTTATGCAATGTAATGTGTGCACTCTACCAGGTGCACCACCAACAGATACCCCCTCTGGGGGGGTGGATTCTATAATCTGCTGCTTAAATCTTGGTCTTTCCTTAGTCGTGATGTATCTCTGTGCTTTGATTTTCACATGAATTTTCCTAGTACCGGCCCCTTACTCCCTTCCCTGGCTGCAATAGTCACAGTTTATATCCTTGGAGCCAGGCTCTGGTAACTAATTTCTTCCTTTAAGGAGAGAAGAAAACTGGAGAGGCCTAGAATTGAATAAAATCTTTTTCTAACTAGGATAAAAACTCATTCTGTATCCACTTCTACCACCAGATTTAGTAATCACTCACCTTATAAAGTCATGGGGTCAGGTGGTAATGCACCTGGTTGAGCACACACATTACAATGTGCATGGACCTGTGTTCAAGCCCCCAGTCCCCACCTGCAGGGGGAAAGCTTCACAAGTGTTGAAACAGTGCTGCAGGTGTCTCCCACTTCCTCTCAGTTTCTGGCTGTCTCTATCAAATAAATAAATATACTAAAAGAAAAGAGAAAAGAAAGAAAGAAAAGGAAAGAAGAGAAGAAAGGAGAGGAGAGGAGAAGAGAGGAGAGGAGAAGAGAGGAGAGGAGAGGAGAGGAGAGGAGAGGAGAAGAGAAGAGAAGAGAAGAGAAGAGAAGAGAAGAGAAGAGGAGAGAAGAGGAGAGAAAAGAAAAGGAACTCCAAGCATTGTTTGCCTAAAGAGCAGACTTTTTGTTCTGGAAATTGTTCCAATGTACCTCCCAATGCCTACTCCCCCTTCCAGAGCCAAGGGAAACATTTCTCCTCTCCTTTCTTGGAGTTCCTAGAGGTAAAAACCACAAGAGTGGAGATCTCCCTGCCCAATTTCCCTCCCCAAAAGAACAACTTTCTGACTGTCAATTTGCTACTACGTCTGAATGCAACTGAAAGTGTTTTATAAGATAACAATCCCAAACCAGCACATAATAATCAATGGTAATTTTTCCTGTTACAGTAATCACAGCTCTAGGTTTTGAATTGTATTTGATAAACAAAAGCAATTAAGTTGCTTCAAGGATCCAAGAATTAAGAAGGAAAAACAGATCATTAGTAGAGATGATTATAACTCTTATATGTACTAGCTGTATCTGATTGGCTGGTAGATGATAAAAAAGATATACTATAATACATGATATTTCCTAATAGAATTATTCATATTCATTTATTGCCTACAATTTGGCCACCATCATGTTGAGGCTTTGTGAATACTTGACAAAGTATTCACAAAAATTTGAACACCTGGCATTTTGGTATTCAGTAGTACCAAGAGCAAGCAGCATCACTTTCATTTTAGGAAAACTAGTGATTTTTTTCCTAAGTTTTTATAACAAATCAGTGTTAGAATAGAGATGAGAATTCGGAACACCTCAATTATAGAGCAATCCATATTGACTGTACCAGACTAAATTGTTTTACTCTGATATAAAGAAGATGTGACATTCTGTATCCACTTCTACCACCAGATTTAGTAATCACTCACCTTATAACATCAACAGGCAAGCAAAAAAATAAATAAACGAGTGAATGAATGAATGAGAAAAGGATGAAAATTCCCCAAATTGATATGTTTTGAGACACATTTGTTATGTAGAGCTTTCTAAATCAGCTAAGAAGTTTCAACTGAGAAAAGGCCATGCTGAAATAATTAGGTATTCTAGTGTATACTCCCCATTTCTAAACTGATACCTGAAGTGGAGATAAGATTGTACAAAATAAAACAAGCGGGTAATTTAATCTTAAAGCAGTCAAATACCAGCACAGTCTGAAGTGGGTGTAAAGCTGGAAAATTGGTCTTCACTTAACTCAGCACTTAAAATCACCCCACAGTGCAGAAGAGGCAATTCTATAATCTCTGAGACAGCTGCTCGGCCAGAAAATAATGGATTAAGTTATCAGTTGGTTTCTCTGTATTGGGAACCATAATACCCTACATAAAGTGAAGAAATAGCTTATAGCTCTGTCATGATGTGAGTGAGAAAAATGATTCCGACTTCAGTTGGAAGTTGCTTGTTTTCTGCCAATGAATCAGGGCACATTGAATTCATCGATGCTCTGTTGTTTCACCAAAACCATCTTCCTTTAAAATTTAATTCTTTAAGTTCATGATAACAATGTTATCATCTCAGAATAACCTAGCTCCCTTACATTTTTCCCAAGGCAATTCAAAGAAAATGGTCAAATGGATAATATATAGTATTGGAGGTCTTATACAGGGAAATTGGGGAAGATAAAGAATGAATAACTTCTCTAACATGAAAATAAGAGCCTGATTTTAGATTATCTAATCTTACTTATAGGAAAGCTGGAAACTCCACACACAAAATTAATAAGCAAATTCACTAACATCACAGGATATAAAATCACCAGTGCTTCTTCATATTAAAGCTTGAGCTACCAAGGAGAGAAACTTAAGAAACCGTTCCATTTATAACCCCTTTGTAAAAATTAAAAACATGGGCAGAAATTTAAATAAATCATTGACAGAAAGTTATAAGACATAAATAAAAGAAATGGAAAGCACAAATAAATGTAAAGATATCCCATGCTCATGCTGGGATGCTCCGATGAGTCCTGTGGCTTCCTGCTCCATCCTTGTGGTGGGAGGAGGGGAGACACTTTAGCGACACTCTGGAGTTCATGCCTCGGAGAAACCTCAAATGTAGAGCTTGTTGGAAATTAACTGAGCTTCAACTAATTGGGTTCTCCTCTACAACTGGGCTTGTGCACCTGCCCTATTCTTGTCTGGAACTACCGCTGGGATTTGATTCACCTCTGGTGTTTCCCACCTCTAGTCAGAGCCTGGGGCACATGAAATGAAAGCAGCGTTTAAGGAAAGCAGTTTCCACTGATGACACCTCTAGATTTTGAAATCACCCTCACAGTATCCATCTATTTACCTGTGGCTATTATTGAGCTGTAGCCTGACCACAATCAAGCCGGCTGCTCCTATACTGTTCTCCCCCTAACTGCACTCCTGTGAAAAAAATTGGATAGCAAAATCTATGGGTCCAAAATAGAGGAATGACTGGTCATCTGAAGCAGCTGGGAAAGCCAGACTACAGAACCAGTTTCGACATAAGATACTTTCATTTTTATTTGTCTAAGGACTCCCCATAAAATCTGTCAAAGGGGCTACACTAGCTCTCATTTCCATCACTAGTGTAGCAGAGTGCCTTTTTCTCCACAGCTTTGCCAACTCCTGTAATTCTCTGTTTTGTTGATGTAAGCCATTCTCAGGTGTGAGATGGAATCTCAGTGTAGTTTTAATTTGAATTTTACTAATGATAAGTAAAATGGAGTGTTTGGTCCCAAAATAAATGAATATATATTCCTCTAAAAAGAAGATAGAATTTTTTTTCAAGAATTGACCATATGTGGGAACACAAAGATAGCTTTAATAAATAGGTAAATACATAAATCATAAAATTAAAAAATGTATTTTCTCCTTTTTTTTTCCTTTTTCTTTTTGCCCCTGAGCCTGAATTCTGATATGCCAGTAGATCCAAGTTATTGTCTGGGGAGATGATTTCATGGCTGGAAAAAGGACCAGAAAGCTGGATCAGGGAAGAGAGTAGCTCCCTAATATGGGAAAGGGGTATAAATATTGTTGACTGTACACCCCATCGATTTGATGTGATCTGGGGCCACTAGTATAGCCACAGACCCTTTGGAATTTAACTAAAATATGCCTACTGGCTATCTACAAAATGGAGGATCCCCCAACTCTTCATCTGCACTATTCCAGCCCTTAGGTCCATGATTGGTCAACAATTTGTTTGACTTTGTATGTTAACTCTCTTGTCAACCACCAGGTTCCAGATGCCAGCATGATGCTGACCAGACTTCCCTGGACAGATGACCCCACCAATGTGTCCTGGAGCTCTGATTCCCCAGAACCCCACCCCACTAGGGAAAGAGAGAGACAGGCTGAGAGTATGGCTTGACCTGTCAACACCCATGTTCAGTGGGGAAGCAATTACAGAAGCCAGACCTTCAACCTTCTGCATCCCACAATGATCTTGGGTCCATACTCCCAGAAGGTTAAAGAATAGGAAAGCTATCAAGGGAGGGGATGGGATACAAAGTTCTGGTGGTGGGAATTGTGCGAAGTTGTACCCCTCTTATCCTATGGTTTTGTCAACGTTTCCTTTTTATAAATAAAAAAATTAAAACAATGTTTTTCTGTCAAAGAAGATGTAAGGTTAGAAATCCTTTGCAAAAAGAAGAAAGGAAATATCCCCAAATGTGGAGACTAAACGATATACTTCTGAACACCTAAGTCACTAAAGAAATCAAAAGAAAACTTAAGAATTCCTTGGAGAACAATGAAAATTAAGAGAGCAGCTACACAGTAAAAGCTGTCCTCCTAAAAGGGAAGTTGATAGCAATAAAATGATGATCTCAAGTAAGCCATCTACTGTCTCAACTGAACCAACTAGAACAGAAAAACAAAGCGACCCAGAAATCAACAGAAGGAAGGACACAGTCAAAATCAGAGCAGATATTATTGAAATAGATACCAGGGGGATTAATTCACAATTTTCAATCGAAAGCTATGCATAAAATCGCACAGGATGCATAGGAATTCACACGAATACACAGCCGCCAGCAGAAAATGAAATGCCCCAGAATGAAATGCCCCGGAAGTCTGCGCCACATAATGGAAAGGAGGCTGGACATAGCGCCTGAAGACCCAACTCAGTCTTCTGCCTGTGTGGCCTGTGTGGCCTGTGCATCTCAGTCTTCTGCCTGTGTGGCCTGTGTGTCCTATGTATCTCAGTCTTCTGCCTGTGTGGCCTGTGTGGCCTGTGTATCTCAGTCTTCTGTCTGTGTGGCCTGTGTGTCCTGTGTATCTCAGTCTTCTGCCTGTGTGGCCTGTGTGGCCTGTGTATCTCAGTCTTCTGCCTGTGTGGCCTGTGTGTCCTGTGTATCTCAGTCTTCTGCCTGTGTGGCCTGTGTGTCCTATGCATCTCAGTCTTCTGCCTGTGTGGCCTGTGTGGCCTGTGTATCTCAGTCTTCTGCCTGTGTGGCCTGTGTGGCCTGTGTATCTCAGTCTTCTGCCTGTGTGGCCTGTGTGTCCTGTGTATCTCAGTCTTCTGCCTGTGTGGCCTGTGTGGCCTGTGTATCTCAGTCTTCTGCCTGTGTGGCCTGTGTGTCCTATGTATCTCAGTCTTCTGCCTGTGTGGCCTGTGTGTCCTATGCATCTCAGTCTTCTGCCTGTGTGGCCTGTGTGTCCTATGCATCTCAGTCTTCTGCCTGTGTGGCCTGTGTGTCCTATGCATCTCAGTCTTCTGCCTGTGTGGCCTGTGTGTCCTATGCATCTCAGTCTTCTGCCTGTGTGGCCTGTGTGTCCTATGTATCTCAGTCTTCTGCCTGTGTGGCCTGTGTGGCCTGTGTGGCCTGTGCATCTCAGTCTTCTGCCTGTGTGGCCTGTGTGGCCTGAGTATCTCAGTCTTCTGCCTGTGTGGCCTGTGTGTCCTATGCATCTCAGTCTTCTGCCTGTGTGGCCTGTGTGTCCTATGCATCTCAGTCTTCTGCCTGTGTGGCCTGTGTATCTCAGTCTTCTGCCTGTGTGGCCTGTGTATCTCAGTCTTCTGCCTGTGTGGCCTGTGTATCTCAGTCTTCTGCCTGTGTGGCCTGTGTGGCCTGTGCATCTCAGTCTTCTGCCTGTGTGGCCTGTGTGGCCTGTGTATCTCAGCCTTCTGCCTGTGTGGCCTGTGTATCTCAGTCTTCTGCCTGTGTGGCCTGTGTGGCCTGTGTATCTCAGTCTTCTGCCTGTGTGGCCTGTGTGGCCTGTGCATCTCAGTCTTCTGCCTGTGTGGCCTGTGTGGCCTGTGTATCTCAGTCTTCTGCCTGTGTGGCCTGTGTGTCCTATGTATCTCAGTCTTCTGCCTGTGTGTCCTATGTATCTCAGTCTTCTGCCTGTGTGGCCTGTGTGTCCTATGCATCTCAGTCTTCTGCCTGTGTGGCCTGTGTGTCCTATGCATCTCAGTCTTCTGCCTGTGTGGCCTGTGTGTCCTATGTATCTCAGTCTTCTGCCTGTGTGGCCTGTGTGTCCTATGCATCTCAGTCTTCTGCCTGTGTGGCCTGTGTGTCCTATGTATCTCAGTCTTCTGCCTGTGTGGCCTGTGTGTCCTGTGTATCTCAGTCTTCTGCCTGTGTGGCCTGTGTGTCCTGTGTATCTCAGTCTTCTGCCTGTGTGTCCTGTGTATCTCAGTCTTCTGCCTGTGTGTCCTGTGTATCTCAGTCTTCTGCCTGTGTGGCCTGTGTATCTCAGTCTTCTGCCTGTGTGGCCTGTGTGTCCTGTGTATCTCAGTCTTCTGTCTGTGTGGCCTGTGTGTCCTGTGTATCTCAGTCTTCTGCCTGTGTGGCCTGTGTGTCCTGTGTATCTCAGTCTTCTGCCTGTGTGGCCTGTGTGTCCTGTGTATCTCAGTCTTCTGCCTGTGTGGCCTGTGTGTCCTATGCATCTCAGTCTTCTGCCTGTGTGGCCTGTGTGTCCTGTGTATCTCAGTCTTCTGCCTGTGTGGCTGTGTGGCCTGTGTATCTCAGTCTTCTGCCTGTGTGGCCTGTGTGTCCTATGCATCTCAGTCTTCTGCCTGTGTGACCTGTGTGGCCTGTGTGTCCTATGTATCTCAGTCTTCTGCCTGTGTGGCCTGTGTGGCCTGTGCATCTCAGTCTTCTGCCTGTGTGTCCTGTGTGTCCTATGTATCTCAGTCTTCTGCCTGTGTGTCCTGTGTGTCCTATGCATCCCAGTCTTCTGCCTGTGTGTCCTGTGTGTCCTATGTATCTCAGTCTTCTGCCTGTGTGTCCTATGTATCTCAGTCTTCTGCCTGTGTGGCCTGTGTATCTCAGTCTTCTGCCTGTGTGGCCTGTGTATCTCAGTCTTCTGCCTGTGTGGCCTGTGTATCTCAGTCTTCTGCCTGTGTGGCCTGTGTGGCCTGTGCATCTCAGTCTTCTGCCTGTGTGGCCTGTGTGGCCTGTGTATCTCAGTCTTCTGCCTGTGTGGCCTGTGTATCTCAGTCTTCTGCCTGTGTGGCCTGTGTGGCCTGTGTATCTCAGTCTTCTGCCTGTGTGGCCTGTGTGGCCTGTGCATCTCAGTCTTCTGCCTGTGTGGCCTGTGTGTCCTGTGTATCTCAGTCTTCTGCCTGTGTGGCCTGTGTGTCCTATGTATCTCAGTCTTCTGCCTGTGTGGCCTGTGTGTCCTATGCATCTCAGTCTTCTGCCTGTGTGGCCTGTGTGTCCTATGCATCTCAGTCTTCTGCCTGTGTGGCCTGTGTGTCCTATGCATCTCAGTCTTCTGCCTGTGTGGCCTGTGTGTCCTATGCATCTCAGTCTTCTGCCTGTGTGGCCTGTGTGTCCTATGTATCTCAATCTTCTGCCTGTGTGGCCTGTGTGTCCTGTGTATCTCAGTCTTCTGCCTGTGTGGCCTGTGTGTCCTGTGTATCTCAGTCTTCTGCCTGTGTGGCCTGTGTATCTCAGTCTTCTGCCTGTGTGGCCTGTGTGTCCTGTGTATCTCAGTCTTCTGTCTGTGTGGCCTGTGTGTCCTGTGTATCTCAGTCTTCTGCCTGTGTGGCCTGTGTGTCCTGTGTATCTCAGTCTTCTGCCTGTGTGGCCTGTGTGTCCTGTGTATCTCAGTCTTCTGCCTGTGTGGCCTGTGTGTCCTGTGTATCTCAGTCTTCTGCCTGTGTGGCCTGTGTGTCCTATGCATCTCAGTCTTCTGCCTGTGTGGCCTGTGTATCTCAGTCTTCTGCCTGTGTGGCCTGTGTGTCCTGTGTATCTCAGTCTTCTGTCTGTGTGGCCTGTGTGTCCTGTGTATCTCAGTCTTCTGCCTGTGTGGCCTGTGTGGCCTGTGTATCTCAGTCTTCTGCCTGTGTGGCCTGTGTGGCCTGTGTATCTCAGTCTTCTGCCTGTGTGGCCTGTGTGTCCTATGCATCTCAGTCTTCTGCCTGTGTGGCCTGTGTGTCCTATGTATCTCAGTCTTCTGCCTGTGTGGCCTGTGTGTCCTATGTATCTCAGTCTTCTGCCTGTGTGGCCTGTGTGTCCTGTGTATCTCGGTCTTCTGCCTGTGTGGCCTGTGTGTCCTATGTATCTCAATCTTCTGCCTGGGCGTCCTGTGTGTCCTATGTGCCCTTGATTGATTGACCATCTTAGTTTCATCTGTTGCAGTAAGTTGTCAGCATTTTCTAGGAGAATGACAGGAATTTTTCATTTACAAAAACTTGCCAACGTCCATGTCCTGTAGAGAAGCAAGTACAGAAGCCAGAGTTTCCACCTCTGCACCCCATAAAGAATTTTGATCCATAGGGAAGCTTCCAATGGAGGGGATGGGATAAGGAAATTTGGTAGTAAGAATTGTACAGAATTGTACCCCTGTTATTTTACAGTCTTGTTAATCATTATTAATGATTTAATAAGGATTAAATAAATCACTAATCATTATTTAATCATTATTAAATCGGTAATAAAAGTCACAAAAAAATACTTCAGCTTCATCACTCAGGTGAGACCTTTCCTTTCATAGTATTCTCTAATTTCATTCCAGGTGGCCCACTCCCCAATAAAGTCCCCAAACCTAGATCTAGACCAGGTCCCCTGAGATAGAGCATACATTCACACGTGTCCATAAACCAGGGAAAAATCTATACCTGAAAGCAGAAGTACACAAGTCTGCAGTGAGTACCCCCCAACACTTCATCTGCACTATTCCAGCCTTTAGGTCCATGATTGTTCAACAATTTGTTTGGCTTTGTATGTTAACTCTCTTTTCAGCCACCAGGTTCCAGATGCCAGCATGATACTGACCAGACTTCCCTGGACTGAGGACCCCACCAATGTGTCCTGGAGCTCCGCTTCCCCAGAGACCCACCCCACTAGGGAAAGAGAGAGGCAGACTGGGAATATGGATCGACCAGCGCCCATGTTTAGCGGGGAAGCAATTACAGAAGCCTTCCACCTTCTGCAACCCACAACGACCCTGGGTCCATACTCCCAGAGGGACAGAAAATGGGAAAGCTATCAGGGGAGGGGATGGGATATGGAGATCGGGCGGTGGGAATTGTGTGGAGTTGTACCCCTCCTATCCTAAGGTTTTGTTAATGTCTCCTTTCTTAGATAAATTAAAAAATAATAATAAAAGAAAAAGAAAATAGCCTCCAATTCAAATCCTGCCACTCTCGATTTTATGTGCATGATGAAGAGCAGGTTCTGAAACGTCATGAGCCATGGTTATCTACAAATTTCCACTATGTGTGACTGTATAAGTAGCCTTACGTGTATTATGCAAGGTCAACAAAACAGCTCGCTTGGGTAATGTTCTGCTTTGTCATGTGCCTGACCCAGTTCTAGCCTGGCCTCCCACTGCAGTGAAGGAAGTGCTGTGTTCCCTCTCACTCCCTCAGCCTCTACCTAAAATAAAATTCATAAATAAGTTCATTAATGCATAATATTGAGGGAAGTTGTGTGTAAATATGCAATTCCTACTTTTAATGTCTAAACACAATTTCTGGTGGATAGGACGACAACAATTATGGTGAATGTTTATTTCAGACTGTGAACAATGAGAATCCATAAATTCAAATATGAATTAATTCCAAAATATGAATTTAAAAAATTCAACAGAGTCTGGTGCTTAGAAGAAGATATTTAAGAGGTAGTGGTGGCAGTGGGCATTTTCATAGTAAAACCAGTTTAGAAAGAATTCCAGAGGAAGTTTCTCATTCTATGATGCAAATATAGCACAAAAAAATAATTTGAGTATAGATTCATTGGTATATGCCATTAGGGTATTCAAAAAATATGTAGGTGATTTTTCAAAGATATTTGACATCAATGCTTGTCCTATTAAGCATGCAGTTTGCACTCATTATTCTAATGCCTCATTTTTTTAATCTAGCAGATAAGATTTTCTATCTTTTAATTAGATGCTTTTCACAAATCAATCTCTGATTTTTATTCCTAAATGGACAAGCTATGCTATTCTGCATTTTTTTTTTTTGCTTTATTGTTAGATTTCTCAGAATTTGAGCAAATGTTTGCAATCCCATTTTCTTTGTTGTTGTTGTTGTCTTTTTTTTTTTAAGACATTTATTTTTAAGGGGAAGATAAAGACACCAGAACACTGATTCATAATATGTGGTGCTAAAGATCCAACCTGAAATAAAACTTATGCGTGTAAGAAATGCACTCTGTGTGCTGAGTCACTACCATCTCCATGGGAGTCCCAAATTCTTTGGGGAAAAAATATATGAATTGTGGAACAGTGCTACAGAGGTCTCTCTTTCTACCTCTCTATTAGAAAAGAAACAGGAAAAGAGGGAGTCGGGCGGTAGCACAACGGGTTAAATGTACATGGCGCAAAGCACAAGGACCGGCATAAGGATCCCAGTTTGAGCCCCCGGCTCCCCACCTGCAGGGGAGTCGCTTCACAGGCGGTGAAGCAGGTCTGCAGGTGTCTGTCTTTCTCTCCCCCTCTCTGTCTGTCTTCTTCCTCTCTCCATTTCTCTCTGTTCTATCCAACAACGACAGCAACAATAATAGCTACAATAACAAAAAAAAAAAAAACAAGGGCAACAAAAGGGAATAAACAAATATTTAAAAAGAAAAAAAAAGAAATAGGAAAAGAAAGAAGAAAAGGCCGCTAAGAATAGTGGAATTGCATAAGTACTGAACTCTAGCAATAACCCTGGTGGCAAATAAATAAACAAATAATGCAAAACCAATCTTACTAGCCCCTATGAATAGAGAACATTCCAACATTTCCAACATGGTCTACCACATTAGTGCAAAGTATGTAGCATGTTATAGTTTCTTATGGCGTGTTTTATAGTTCTTATGGCATGAAGCCCAGCCAGTCTATCTTGGCGTTACTCTCGATCGCACCCTGTCATTTCACAAACATCTCAATAAAAATTGCAGCAAAGGTGGGCGCGAGGAATCACATCGTTGCAAGACTGGCCAGCTCCTCATGGGGCGCTTCCACACTCCGATCATCCTCTCTGGCATTATGCTATTCCACTGCAGAATACTGTGCCCCACGATGGTTCCGTAGCCCCCATGTCCACTTGGTCGATTCCAAATTATATTCCTCCATGAGGATCATTTCTGGAACCATCCGTTCCACCCCGGTTCCATGGCTGCCAGTTCTTAGCAACATCGCCCCGCCAGATATTCGTCGGGATGCGGCATCATCTAAGTTCATTTCCCACGTCTGCGCTCGACCGGACCTGCCAATATACGCGGAGATCTTCGCCCACCCTGTCCAACGCTTGACGTCTCGTCACCCAATCTGGTCCCCTACGCCTACACTGAACTTTTCTGTTCCAGTCTCTTGGAAACAGAGCTGGCGGTCAGCTGAGGTCAAGAACAAACACCTCATCACAGACCCCTGCAAGCGTCAACCTGGCTTTGACCTAGCACGTTATGATCGGGCCCTCCTCAATCGCTATCGAACAGGCCATGGCCGGTGCGCCGCTATGTTCCATCGCTGGGGAGCCAGAGACGACCCGAACTGCCCCTGCGGCTACAGACAGACTATGACCCACATAGTCAACGACTGCCACCTCTCCAGATTCAAAGGAGGTCTCGAAACTTTACATCAGGCTCAACCTGACGCTGTTGACTGGCTACGGAAGAAGGGCAAACGCTAGAAGAAGAAATGGCATGTTTTCTTGTGTCAATAGCATGTGGTCTTATTTTCATTACGATTAATTTTACAACACAATTGTTTAGATGCATGTAATACAATTTATGATGATGGAACAGCTAGTTTCTTATTATCTTTGGAACACCCACTCCCCCTTTGGAATTCAAGTTGTCACTGGGTCAATGTAGAAGAGCTTTCATATATTACGACGGTGTGGACTTCATCAATGATGGTCAGCTGTCTTAACACGGCAACTGTTTACCCGGTTCCACTCTGTCAGTATAGAATTCATCATCTGGTCTACCATGGCCCAGAATAGTCATGAGTGAAGTATGTTGTGCAGCGTTCTATAATCCCATGTCAACATTTTTACACTATTCTTTTATTTTATATTTTTATTGCTATCAGAGTTATTGCTGGGGCTCAGTGCCTGCATGACAAATCCACTATTCCAGGTGGTCACTTTTTTCTTTCTTAATTTGATAAAGACAGGGAGAAATTGAGAGGAGAGAGAGACCTACAGCATTGTTTCGACACTTATGAATCTTTGCCTTGAAAATTGAGAATTAGGAACTTGAACCCAGATCCTTGTGCATAATAACATGAGTGGCCTGTTGGGTGTGACACCATCCAATCTATAATATTTCTAGAATTATCAATTATTTTCTAGGGCAAACTATTATTTTAAAGCATTACTTCGACTCCACAGTTGGTGAACAAGCTAAAATAACTTATCAATAACAAATATTTTAGTGTACATAGTTAGGTGTGGTGAACTTCTTTCACTAGAAAAGGACATTCTCATCTAACTTCAACATTGTATCATAATACTGAGATCTTTCTCTTTCTAAAAATAGTTCAGAAAACAGTCTTAAACTTTCATTTTTATTACTTGTATGAAAGCACTACTATTCATTTTTTAAAGCACTATTATTCTTAATAGATATTAATTCTAAGTAGTATCTCAGTATTTCCATGATATTGGCCAGTGGAGGTTACATGGTTTACTGAAGATTTTATTTTATCTTATCAAAAAGATATCCTGGAAGATAGATGGTGTGTTCATTTCACAGATAAAGGAACCAAGACTCAGACAACAAAATAAGTCACACCAAAAATCACAAAGCTATTAGTAGCAGAAATAGGATTTGAACTACACATATGTGATTCTCCCAAAAGAAGTTCTTTTTGTTCTCTCCCTTCAAGGCCAAGGCACATCACTTATATGTGTCTTGTTCTCTAGTCCTTTACAAAATCTAGTTAATAAGTGCATAATGGCAAGAGATAATTCATCATGGCATGTCTAAGGCACAACCTTGGACTATATGACTAACTATTTTTGTATTGTAAATGGTCTTGGAAGATAGAGAAGATCTTCTTTGGAAGCAGAAGCAAGTTTGTTTCCTGCCCCCAAATGATAAAAATCTGACTTCCCTCTCTCCATTGTTACTGGCCATCTCTATCAGGAACAATACAATAGACCCCTTTGTGGGCTCCCATAGGACCTTGCCCTCAACATGGATCAACAATGGTAGAGAATGTTCCATCCTCTGAAGGGAGGCTGGACAACATACTCTATGCTACACCTGAGAAAGATGGGTCCTGATATTGGGGCAGCTTGGAACATTCCTACCCATGACCACAGAATGTGAGCTCAGATCTACAAGGATACAGAGGTCACATAGGCTCCTAAGTTGAATATGGGCCCCAGATCAGATCAAATTGATGGGATTTACAGTCAACAGTGTTTATATACCTTTCCCATATTTGGGAGCTACTCTCTTCCCTGATCCAGCTTTCTGGTCCTTTTTCTAGCCATGACATCATCTCCCCAGACAATAACTTGGATCCACCTGCATATCAGATGCCAGGCTGAGGAAAAAAACAAACAAACAAACAAACAAAAACCTAGTATAGTTATGGGCTTTTTGAAATATAACCAAAATAGGCCTACTAACTATCTACAAAATGGAGACCCCCCCCCCCAAACTCTTCATATGAACTTTTCCAGCCTTTGGGTTTATGATTAGTCAACAACTTGTTTGGCTCTATATTAATTCTTTTTTCAGCCACCAGGTTCCAGATGCTACCATGATGCCAAACAGAACACCACCCCACTAGGAAAAGAGAGAGGCAGGCTGGGAGTATGGATCAACTTGCCAATGCCCATGTTCAGTGGGGAAGCAATTTCAGAAGCCAGACCTCCCACCTTCTGCACCCCACAATGACCTTGGGTCCCTACTCCCAGAGGGTTAAAGAATAGGAAAGCTATCAGGGGAGGAGGTGGGATACGGAGTTCTGGTGGTGGGAACTGTGTGGAGTTGTCCCCCTTCTATCATATGGTTTTGTCAATGTTTCCTTTTTATGTATATATTTTTTTAATCTTACTTCCCCTTTATCCTATGACTTTGTCAATATTTTCTATTTTTTATTCTGTAAATAAAATTTTTTAAAGATCTAACCTTCCTGAGGGTGGGGTCAGGGTATCCTATATTCAGTGCCCTTGGCTGTGATACAAACACACACTCTTGTGTTATATCCAGTTGGACTGCTTGACATTACTACCCTCTTGGAACTTGGGAATGAGGGGGAATGAAATCAATGCATAGACACAGTTCATACTTCCTGCTGTGCTGATCAACCAACTCCCAGGGGGCCTGCCTGCCTAGCTAATTTAGTCTCCAAATAGGACAGAATGACTGACCATTCACAACTGATTTTGATTTTGTTCTTTAATAGCAGGTAATCTATGTATACCTGTTGTCTTTTGCAAATGTGATTCATTAGCCAGTATTCAAATATACAGCAGTTAAGTAAATTATGGATGTCTATAACTTCTGCTTAGAGTAATATTTTGTGGTAGACTGTGTAGCTTAGATAGCTAATTTAATTCCTGATACAGAATAACAGAACTTGATCTAGGGGCCTGGATAGTCACACAAATGCCCTATCTCTTTTATAATACTAAAAATAGTTTCCATAGGAATAAATACAGTGATTTTTTTCTATTTGAAGCAACCAGAGTACTGTGTAATATAATTAGGTTTTCAGATTAATAATTATAATGAAAAATAAAAGTGTTTTGATTCCCACTGTCCAAAGCCAATAAGATTGGATTTCAGATTCTATTTTTAATTACAAAGAGACAGTACATAATATTGTACTCAGAAAAAAAAATGTTTTTCTAACATCATGTCAGATCTATTATTTACCTAGTAAAGATTTTCACATCAGCTGACTCACAGTGAACTGTCACTAATTTTTAGGCGATTTCAACTGCAAATTCCAGCAAGAATTAATCATCTGCTATTCCTTTTGTTCTCCAACTATCTACCTAAATCAGAAGCCTCTGCTCTTTTAACTCCTTTGACTTAATTTATGAGCCTAATGATATAATGTGTATCAGGGGAGGAGGACACTGTCCCTTCAGGATCCAATCCAGACTAACAAAAAGTAAAAGAGAGGTGGTTAAGGGGAACTATGGTGAGCCGTGGGGGCAGGGGATAAAACTGAACTGGTGGCACTAAGAATGTTCGAGGCTGGCTCATCTGATTTCTGCCTAGATTAGGTTATGAACGTGTTTGTAAATGCTACTAGATTAGTCATTTGGAGAGAATGAAAGATGTGAACCTAGGAAGAAAAGAATAAGCCTGGTCAATACTGGTTTATTTAGTTTTTAAATATCACGTGAGCATTTTGAAGCTGAAGGCATTAGGGGTCCCGGGAAGTGCAGCATAAACACTCAGAAGCAGACATCCTACTCTGTCTGTAAGCTCCTCTTCCTCCTCTTCCTCCCCTCTTCTCCACCCTCTTTTTTTTCTTCTCCATCTCTCCCTGTTCCCCTCCCTTTCCTCTTCCCCTTCTCTCTTCTTTTTTTTTCTCCTCTTTCTTTTCCTCATTTTCCTTCTCCTTTTTTCCTCCCTCCTTCCCTTGCCCTCCCCCTCTCCTCTCCTCCTTCTTAGTGTCAACTCATGCAGATGGCATTATCAAGTGGGAAAGATGAGAAAAGGTGTTCTTAAGCTTGCTACCTATTAGAAATGACCCTTGTCTTTTTCTATGGTACAGGCTGTAGCTGATCAAATGTCATATTTTACATCAATTGCAAAAACAGTGTATTTTAAGTCAATAGAAGGAAACCAGTCCTAATTTTGTTGTTACTGCTGCTGGTACTTTACTGCCCTAGGCTGACTTTTCAAACAGACAGAAAGAGTGAGACGGAGGGAAAGAGAGGAAGTTACCACAGTGACCCACTCTTCAATGTAGGTCCTGCACATCAAATCAGGTACCCTCCCTGGTGAGTTATCTTGTGGGCCCCAGTCTTCTTTTTAATATACGATGTTTACCTCTTACTCTGGGCCAGCAAAATAGGCCACTTAGATTGTGAGCTGCTTTGCCATGTCCACAACCCAAATTGGAGCCTGTCCCCACTACATTGAAAGAAACTTCCGAGCTGTGCCCCCTCTGATCTCTCTCTCTCTCTCTCTCTCCCTTCTCAGTAGAGGAGAAGAGGAGAAGGAACCAACCACTTCACACTCTATTGTTGACTGCTCAGACAGGGTTCCTCAAGTTTTTGTGAACCTCAGAGTCACCTGGAGATCTTGTCAAAACACAGACCCCCCAGTTCCCTTCAATTCACTGGACCTGTGCGGGGCAGGACATTAACCTGCATCACTGACATGGTATTGATGCTGCTGTTTAAAGGAGGATAGTAGTGTGCAGAGTAGAAAGTGTACTGAGGAATTCTGAAGTTTTTAACTACCTTTTTTTTTTTTGTCCTTATGAAAATTTATGTTGGCGCTGGGTTAAAAAAAAAAAGAGAGAGAGAGAGAGCAAGCTATTGCTTTTTTGCTATCTTATCACTATCATCAGGTCCATGAAGAAAAGTAATATATTTTGGAAGAAGTTTTTAAAAGAACTTCTAAATAACAAGGGCTACACTACAGTTATTTTTCACTTTTAATATTTCATTAAATACAGTGACAATGTAGTAAATTATCATAGAATTAAATATGAATGTGTTGTGTCTCAAATCTTCTATACGGAATCATTTTTCTGCATAACACAAGGTTCAAAATATGTTAGTTAGCTTACTATAATTCTTGTTAGTATTAGAGAAGTCTAAAATTCATCAGACAATTGCTAGGAATGAAGGGTCAACATGAGTAGGATCTAAATAGGATATATCACTAGGTCAAAATATCAATAAAATATTTTGACCACACTATGCAGTTTTATTATCTATACACATGAAATTTTCCACTAAACTCCCAATACTCTACTTTATTCATAATCTGCATATAGACTCTGCCTTTGAAAAACTATTCTGTTTCCAACTAAATTTTAGCCCAATATATCAATTCCAAAATCAGACAAAGAATGCCCCCTCCAAAGACCATAATTATATATACAGAACATAGACAGAGAATTATTAACAAAACATTATTAAACAAACCCAATGACATATGAAATGGAGAGCCTGTCATTGTCCCTTAAGTTTTATCTCTACCAAGAATGCAAGGCCAATACAACCTCAATGATTGAAAAATAAAATTTCCCATAACAGTAGACGTCAACCCAAAGTTACAGCTTCACTTCAGTAGATACAGAAAAAGTATCTGACCAAATTTAATAGCTGTTCATGATGAAAATGATCAGCAACTATATTAAAAGAACATCTTCTACTTGAAATAGGTAACTATAAAAAATCTATAGCTTGCATCAAAAAGTAGAAGGTTCAGTAACATAAGAAGTTAGTACCTGGGAGTCAGGCAGTAGCGCAGTGGGTTAAGCGCAGGTGGTACAATGCACAGGGACTGGCGTCAGGATCCCGGTTCAAGCTCCCGGCTCCCCACCTGCAGGGGAGTCACTTCACAGGCGGTGAAGCAGGTCTGTAGGTGTCTATCTTTCTCTCCTCCTCTCTGTCTTCCCCTCCTCTCTCCATTTCTCTCTGTCCTATCCAACAACAACGACATCAGTAACAAACAACAATAATAAAAACAATAAGGGCAACAAAAAGGGAATAAATATTTTTTAAAAAGATATTAGTACCTTTCAAATTAATGTAGAGATTCAAAACAATTCAAGTGAATTCAGCAAGATTTTGTAACAACTTAAAAGCTGATTTAAAAATAGACTATTTGAAGGATCAAAAGGTATAAAATAATTTGAAAAGAAAGGGCAAAGTTGAAGAGCCAGTTTTATCTGATTTCAAGATTAATTACAAAGCTGCAATAGAAGGAAATTTGCATTAGTACTAAAGCATATAGACCAAAGGGATAAAGTTAGAACCCAGAAGCCTTACAAATAGATGCTCAATTAAGTTTTTACAAAGGTGTTTGCATAATTCAATGAGGGGATGTGGAGGGAGAGAGGAAGGCAGTTGTTTCAATAACTGATACTTATAAAATTATCCAGGGCCATCAAAATAGCTCAGCTGGGAAGATGCCTGCTTTGCCAGCCATACTACCCAAGCTTGAGCCAGGCTCTCACCAGAGTGGAAGCTTTGGTGCTTTGTGTCTTTCCCTTTGTGTTTCACTACCAATCTGAAAAAGTCAGAAGAGACAAAAAAAAAAAAAAAAGTATATCCAAATGTAAATTAAGTGAACCTTGATCCTTAATTGGCATTTTATACAAACAAACAAAAGTCCTCAAAACAAATCAAAGACCTCCATGTAAAACCCCAAACTTACACATTTAGAAGAAATCATGGAAGAAAAAAATTCTTATGAGATACCACTACAAACCTAATAAAATCACTAAACATAAAAACACTGGTAGTATTCTGTGCTAGTAAGTAGCCAAAGCACCCAGAATCCTTATACATTGCTGAAGACGATGCAAAACAGTATAACCACTTTGGAAAATAGTCTGGTAGTTATTTATAAAGTTGAACATACATGTATACCACCCACAAACTCCACGCCTACATGTGTACTCAAAGAAATGAAAATGCATATTCACACAAAGATCCATATTTAGATGTTTACATAAGCTTTAATCACAATCACCAAAAGCTGAAATTAGGTTAAATACTCCCCAGTTGGATTGAAAACATGCTGCAGTCATACAAAGACAATCAAATGATAGATGCAACATCCTGGATGAATCTTAAAAGTAAAAAGAGTTCAAACAGAAAGAGGAATGAGGGAGTCGGGCTGTAGCGCAGCGGGTTAAGCGCAGGTGGCGCTAAGCACAAGGACCCGCACAAGGATCCTGGTTCAAACCCTGGCTCCCCACCTGCAGGGGAGTCGCTTCACAAGCGGTGAAGCAGGTCTGCAGGTGTCTGTCTTTCTCTCCTCCTCTCTGTCTTCCCCTCCTCTCTCCATTTCTCTCTGTCCTACCCAACAACAATGACAACAATAATAACTACAACAATAAAAACAACAAGGGCAACAAAAGGGAATAAATAAATAATAAATATAAAAAGATATATTTAAAAAAAAAAGAAAGAGGAATGAAATTCTCTGCTTCTAATTATATATTTTAGACAGGTGAACGATGATGATGATGATGGGCAAATGATAGAAAGATGGACAACAGGTAGATGATAGATGATATAGATAACTAAATGATAGATGACAGATATAAGATGGATTCGATTGATAGATGATAAATAGATGATAGATGACAAGTAGATAGATATATGGTAGACAGATGAAAGATATAGATAAATAGATGATAGATTAGATAGATGATAGATGACAAGTAGATATATGGTAGACAGATGAAAGATATAGATAAATAGATGATAGATTAGATAGATGATAGATGACAAGTAGATAGATATATGGTAGACAGATGAAAGATATAGATAAATAGATGATAGATTAGATAGATGATAGATGACAAGTAGATATATGGTAGACAGTTGAAAGATATAGATAAATAGATGATAGATTAGATAGATGATAGATGACAAGTAGATATATGGTAGACAGATGAAAGATATAGATAAATAGATGATAGATTAGATAGATGATAGATGACAAGTAGATATATGGTAGACAGATGAAAGATATAGATAAATAGATGATAGATTAGATAGATGATAGATGACAAGTAGATATATGGTAGACAGATGAAAGATATAGATAAATAGATGATAGATTAGATAGATGATAAAGATAGATGATAGCACAATCAGACAGATAATCACATTCTAGAAAAGGCAGAAATATATATATATATATATATATATATATATATATATATATATATATATATCAGTGCTTTCCTGGTACTGGAGAAATGTACAAATTATTGATCATAAAAGGATGTGGGAAAACTTACTGACTCGATATATATTTTCACTTCAGTGTGTTTACTACACAACGCTTTCTTTCTTTCTTTTTTTTTTTTTTTTTTGCCTCCAGGGTTATTGCTGGGGCTCAGTGCCTGCACCACTGCTCCTGGAGGATATTTTTTTCCCTTTTGGTTGCCCTTGTTTTATCGTTGTTGTTATTATTATTGTTGTTATCGCTGTCATTGTTGTTGGATAGGACAGAGAGAAATGGAGAGAAGAGGGGGAAAACAGAGAGGGAGAGAGAAAGAGAAAGAGAGACACCTGCCGACCTGCTTCACCGCTTGTAAGGTGACCCCCCCTACGGTGGGAAGCCGGGGGCTCAAACCGGGATCCTTATGCCAGTCCTTTCCCTTTGGGCCATGTGAGTTTAACCCACTGCATTACCACTCAACCCTCTCTACAAAACTCTTTACAGTAGTTAAAGCATGTCATATTATGTGCACTAAATGTGCAATAAAAATGACTTTTAATACTGTTTGTAAAGAGTTTTATTTTGTTTTGCTTTGCTTTAATCAGAGTACTACTCAGCTCTGGTTTATGGTGGTGCTAGGGATTAAACCTGGGTCCTCGAAACCTTAGGCCTGAAAGCATTTTACGTAGCCATTATCTCTCAGGCCTAAGAGTGTTTCTTTCTTTGCCTACAGTCTTTATATTTTAGGAAAATTGCCTTGTCTAGATTGTTTCAGTTTTTTGATAGAAGCCAAACCTCCTAAACCTTTTTCTTGAGGGGAGGGAACTGCCCTTTTATTACTTAAATGGTGGAAATTGTACATAAAAACCCTTGTTTTCCAGGTTTTGCTGTCACATAACATACTTGGATGTCACATCAAAAGATAACAAAAGCTATGCCGTGATGACAACATAATGATTTGATGCCTGAGCATCTGAGTTCCCAGGTTCAGTTCTCAGCACCAAGATAAGCCATGACTCAACAGTGCTCTGGTTAAAAAAAAGAAGAAGAAGGAGGAGGAGGAGGAGGAGGAGGAGGAGGAGGAGGAGGAGGAGGAGGAGAAGGAGAAGAAGAAGGAAAAGAAGAAGAAAATAAAGTAAATAAAATAATAAAAGCAATGCTCTTAAGTATTTGATTTAAGTATCAGGAAAGGTAACTTAAAAACTAATAAACTGAAAAACTTAAAAAAAATTCAAATATGAAATTATGCTCATGAGAGTCACCATGAGAAGGGTCCTATAAGCCATATTATCATTCTGAAAAGGACCACCCTAAAGTCCCTATTTTCACTTGCTCTATTCCTACATGCTAGTTCCTATTTATTAAACATTTTGTCTTGTCTATGTCTTACTGCCTTTCAGACACGAAGTTTCAGATGCTACCATGATTCCATCCTGACCTCTCTGGGCAGAGGACCTTACTGATGTGTCCCAGAACCTCACCTCTCCAGAGTCCAACCCCACTAGGAAAAGATAGAAACAGGCTACGGATATGGAATTACCTGTCAGTGTCCATGTGCAGTGGAGAAACAGTTACATAAGCCAGAACTCCCATTTTCTGTACCCCCCAAAAGAATTTTGGTCCATACTTCCAGAGAGGGAGAAATGTTAGGGGAAAATGACTAGAGGGCTCTAAACTCCAATTCCATTAGGACCCAGAGAGAGAAGAGGAGATAAGGAAGGACATTTGGAAATAGCAGTAGGTGTAGGTGACTTAGAAAGGGCGGGAAGCCAGGATCATAGGAAAAAAAATGGGCAAAAATATAAATAGGTGATAGATAGATTAGATAATGATGATGATGATGATAGATAGATAGATAGATAGATAGATAGATGATAAAATGATAGCTAAAGAAATAATAGTCAAGCTGGGGTTGGGTGGTGGCACACCTGGTTGAACACACGTTACAGTCCACAAGGACCCAGGTTTGAGCCCCTGATCCCCATCTGTAAGGAGAAAGCTTCAGGAGTGGTGAAGCAGAGCTGCAGGTGTCTCTCTGTCCCTCTATCTCCCCTTTCTTCTCGATTTCTGGCTGTCTCTATCCAATAATTTAAATAAAGGTAATAAAAAAATTTAAAAAGAAATAACAGTCAAGCCGTATCTGTGATCTTGGGAGAACCACTGCAGTTTTTCATTGAGGGAATGAGGACACAGAACTCTAGTGATGGGAATAGTGTGGAACTGTATCCCCATTATCTTGTCGTTTTATAAATCAATATTAAATCACTAATAATAATTTTAAAAGGACAAATGGATGAAATTACAGGGATTTCCTCCCTCTTTTTCTTTTTGTAAAGCAGGAGCCTCACATGCAGGAAAGACAGCATCACACAGGAGTTGCATTTTCATTCAGACAGAGCGGGGGAGACAAAGAGAGATACTACAGCACCCACCAGAACTTTGTCCAGTCCCCTAGCACCTCTTCTGTAGTACCAGAGCTTCAGCCTGGGTCACGCTGCTTGACAGAGCAGACAGCCTACCTGATGAGCTGCCTCTGACCCTGGGAAGTTTCTCTCACTGACATACTGATACACCTGAGAAACAGGAATGATAGAATTCAAGTAGCAGCACCTAATGGTAGGTTATGTGTTGCTGAGGACTTATTCTGATGCAGTCTCCGCCCCCAGGTTTTTCTATGCCCCGCTAAATCCTAGAGTGCCCCCTTTCAACCAATCCTGGCTCCGCCCCCAGGTTTTCCTATGCCCCGCTAAATCCTAGAGTGCCCCCTTTCAACCAATCCTGGCCCTACACGTCACCCCTGGTTGTCGCCCAATAAAAAGCCCCCTCACCCCTCCCCTCGCTCTCTCTGGGCTCTCGGCTCTCCCTCTCTGAGGTCTCGCTCCATGCTCTCCCCCCGTGGTCGGCCATTGCTGGCTGGCTCCACGTGGTCTGAACCAAACCTCCCCCCCCATCCTATAATAAAGATCTGTGTACCCCTTTGCTCTGGACGTCTGCTCTCTTCTCCGCGGTGCAGCCCGACACCAGACCACCTCAACAACAGTTATGGAATTACAAGTTTATTGCAAATGTCTGTGGGCATTTACAAGACCCGGGACAGCCAGATGGTACACTCATTCTCAAAAGAATGCTGTACGTTCTAAAGTAGGCTTCTCTCCCCTCTAAAAGAAAATTCAAATCGAGAAAAAGTACATGTATACACATGGTATGGAGATGGTTCAGAGGATTCTGTCACTACAAGGGCCCAAGGGATGAGTAAAAAGAGACACAGAAGGCAACTGGAAAGACTCCAGGTGAAGGAAAAGAACTTTCTAGAGGAAAGTGTTCCATTTCCTCAACAAAGCAATTACATTGAGGGAAGTGATGAGTAAAGAATCTATGGAAAGGTCTTAAGAAAGGCGTCAGGGTTGGGGAAGGAAGATGGTGCAGTGGGTAAAGCATAAGCCTTGAAATTTGTGAGGCCCCAAGCTCAGTCTCTGGCATGTCATCTGAATGACTCATATACTCAGTCTCTTTCTTTTGCTCTTTCTCATAAAAGAAGTAGAAATACATGAGTCACTTGCTATGTGTAAACCTTATCTGGATCATGGTTCAAATAATCTGCAAGTGAAATGTGACAATTGTGAATAAACTATGGCTAATATTAGGTTATTGTTAATATCTGACCATTATATTAAATTGATAACTATTATAAATTTCTTATATCTGTAGGTGTATGTTAAAATATTTAAGTGAGGAAGGTGGCTGGTAGCACTTGGTTTAAGCACACATGTCACCCTATGCAAGAATCTGACTTCAAGCCTCCAGTCCCACCTGTGGGGGGTGAGAAGGGGAGAGAGGCTTCACAAGTGGTGAAGGACAGCTGCAGGAATCTCACTTTCTCTGTCCTTCTCCATCTCTGCTTTCCCACTTGGTTTCTCTCTTTCTCTATACAATAAGATAAAAATATCAATAAAGAAATGAAACACTGAGGTGTTAGAGTTGAGATATAAAAATAGAGTTAGTTAATTAACAAGTTAGTTAATTGTTAAATCTGAACTGTGGGTACAATGGAGGCTCATTAAAATATTCTGACATATTTCTAAAGTATTTCTTATTTTTAATTTTCCATAAGATGCCAAAATGTACAAAAAAATGTTTCTTGAACTTATTTTAGCTGGCTTTAATAATAACATAATAATTTCAAACCTTAATATAACCAATACTTGAAGGTATGAAGAGACTTGACCTTTATTATGTTTTTCATTCAGATATAAATTTTCTTTGCCCTTTCTACTCTTGAAAATAATGAGCTCTTCAGTTATACTTATCATTTAATATCTTAAAACTAAAGTTTATTTCAGAATGACCCTCTAAAATGACCTAATCTGTTCCTCTCCCCTACTCCTCCAGCACTATTCATACCTGAAACTAAACAATTTTATACAATTAGCTGAATTAAAAAAGAAACACTTTGAAAAGTGAACTCTGGCATGGAACTATCATAAGTCTTCATTTTCTTTTATTAACTGTTCCAGATATTGTCTCTGTTTTGTGATAATATGTTCTACAAGCTTGGGCTCTATGAAATGAAAGCAATACCAACATTTATGGGTGAGGCTACTATTACTCTTCTTCCTTTTGACTATGGATGGTGTTTTCACATACTTTTTTCTACGTTTTTATTCAACAGTTATTCAGAACCAGGTGAAGGCTCTGAAGATGCCATAATACAGGTAATCATTGCTTTAAATTTGAGTAAATAGCAGACTACAGAAATTCTTTAAAAATTATTTATTTACTACAGGTAGAGAAAAAAACAGGAGAGGAGAAGAACTAGAGACTAGAGTACTGCCTATCTCTGGGCGTAAAACAAATGATGATAACTAGACAGATTATAGGAGATAGATAGATAGATAGATAGATAGATAGATAGATAGATAGATAGACAGATAATCTGCTCATATTGGTGATCATGGGATAATGACTACAGTTTCCAATGGAGAGAATGGGGACACAGAACATATGGAATTATACCCCTATTATCTCACAATTTTATGTCAATATTAAATCACTAAGCAAGGAAGAAAGAGGAGTTGGATGGTGGTGCACCCTGTTGAGCGCACATGTCCTAATGGGCAAGGACCCAGGTTTGAGCCCCTAGTCCCCACCTGCAAGGGGGAAGCTCTACAAGTGGTGAAGCAGTGCTGCAGGTGTCTCTGCCTCTCCTTCCCTCCCTATGTCACCCTTTCCTCTAGATTTTTGACTTTCTCTACCCAATAAATAAATACATACAATAAAAAATGTTACACGTGTATCAACAATGATATTTACTAAAAATCATTAATTCCCCCAGTAAAAAAAAGAAAAGAAATACAGCTATACAATATAATTTCCAAATACATGCTTTTCCACTTATATTACCAAGTTTACCACAAAGAAAGATTTCTTTTTTGCTTAGGCTGCGTCACTGCCTATGAGATTTATTTATTAGGCACTTTATTTCTTTTTTATTTTAATTTATTTATAAAAAGGAAACACTGACAAAGCCATAGGATAAGAGGGGTACAACTCCACACAATTCCCACCACCAGAGCTCCGTATCTCTTCCCCTCCTCTGATAGCTTCCTCTGGGAGGGATAAAGGTCCTTGTGGGCTGCAGAAGGTGGAAGGTCTGGCTTCTGTAATTGCTTCCCCGCTGAACATGAGTGTTGACAGGTCGATCCATACTCTCAGCCTGTCTCTCTCTTTCCCTAGTGGGGTGTGGTTCTGGGGAATCAGAGCTCCAGGACACATTGGTGGCATCATCTGTCCAGGGAAGTCTGGTTGGCATCATGCTAGCATCTGGAACCTGGTGGCTGAAAAGAGTTAACATATAGAGCCAGACATGTTGTTTACTAACCATGAACCTAAAGGCTGGTGTAGTCCATATGAAGAACTGGAGGAGTCTCCATTTTGTAGATAGCTAGTAGGCATGTTTCAGTTATATTCCAAAGGGCCTGTGGCTTTATTACTTTCTTTTTTTTTTCTCTGAGCCTGAAATCTAATATGCAGGTAGATCCAAGAATATGGGAAAGGTGTATAAACACTGTTGACTGTAAACCCCATCAATTTGATCTGATCTGGGGCCTATATTTAACTTAGGAGCCTATGTGACCTCTGCATCCTTGTAGATCTGAGCTCACATTCTGTGATCATGGGTAGGAATGTTCCAAGCTGCCCCAATATCAGGACCCATCTTCCTCAGGTGTAGCATAGAGTATGTTGTCCAGCCTCCCTTCAGAGGATGGAACATTCTCTACCATTGTTGATCCATGTTGAGGGCAAGGTCCTATGGGAGCCCACAAAGGGGTCTGTTTTGTTGTTCCTGATAGAGATGACCAGTAACAATGGAGAGAGGGATATTTTTAATAACCTGATAGGAATATGTAGATAGGAAAGATTCTGAGGGAAAAATATACAATGCAATATTGTGATCACAGTAATATCAGAACTTGCATTTTTCTTAAATGTGAGAATAAAATGAATGATGATATAAAAAATGTCATTATATTAAAAAGTACATTTTTTAACTGACAAGATAGCTTCTGGAGATGGACACTTTCTTTGTCATGCAAGCTACCTAGGTCTGAGCCGAGCCCCAGTGGCACCAGGGAAACTTTATTGCTTTGATATCCTTCTCTTGTCTCTCTGTCTCTTTCTTTTTAAAAAAATTTTATTTATAAAATGGAAACACTGACAAGACTATAGGATAAGAGGGGTTCCCACCACCAGATCTCCGTGTCCCATTCCTTCCCCTGATAGCTTTCCTATTCTTTATCCTTTGGGATTTATGGATCCAGGGTCATGTGGGGTGCAGAAGGTGTAAGGTCTGGCTTCTGTAACTGCTTCCATGCTGAACATGGGCATTGGCAGGGTTGATCCATACTCCCAGTCTGTCTCTCTCTTTTCTCCTGGGGCAAGGAGTTGGGAAAGTGGAGCTCCAGGACACTTTGGTGGGGTTGTCCTGCCCTTGGGAAGTCAGGTTGGCATCATGGCAGCATCTGGAATCTGGTGGCTGAAAAGAAAGTTAAGATATAAAGAAGAGGGGGGGGGAAAGATATAAAGAAGAACAAATTGTTGACTAATAATGAACCTAAAGGCAAGAATATTTCTCATGAAGATTTTGTGTCACCATTTTGGAAAAAGCTAGTGGGTCTATTTTAGGTATATTCCAACCAGCCCATGACCCTACTAGTTTTTGGCTGTGTCTGACATTTAATATGCTGGTGACGTAAGTTATTGTTGGAGAGGATGCTATCATAGTTGGAAAAAGGACTAAAAAAGCTGGATCAAGGAAGAGAGTACCTCCAAAATATGGGGAAAGTATATAAATATTGTTAAGAAAGAAAGAAAGAAAGAAAGAAAGAAAGAAAGAAAGAAAGAAAGAAAGGAAGGAAGGAAGGAAGGAAGGAAGGAAGGAAGGAAGGAAGGAAGGAAGGAAGACAGAGCTGGGGATTGAACCTGCAGTCTCTAGGGCTTCAGGAATGTAAGTTGCTGCTCTAATAGACTGAGATAGCTGCCAGACATCGCCCCTGGCCCAAACGCTTATAAACTATGAAAATTAATAGACTGAAATGATATCTTACCCTGAAGTCTATGTAGACTTCATTTGAAAGGTTCTAGACTGTTACTTTTGAAAATCAGTTTGACACATTTGAAATTGAATGATTTAAATTTGCATAGCTAAATTGGACAATTTTCAGGTCAATGTAAAATAGGACTAGATTTTTTTTTAATGGAGATTCATAAAATGCAAGGAACTTTGCTGGTGTGCAAAATTGCTGGATAAGACTCATTTGGAATAAAATGTAATGAAAAAGACTTAATTGGATTGGATCAATTGTATTGACTTGGATTCACTGAGTTGCTGGAGATGGATTGATTGGGTTTAATTAAATAAGGAAGAAGCTTTTTTCTGAGAAACAGTAAAAGTGAGAGAATTTCTACTCAGAACAGGGAGCTTGTATTTAGCCATTTAGATGATTAGAAAGAGCAATACATTCTTAAACTGGAATCACAACATTAAAACTTGGGCTCACATTTACATTAAGCAAGCATTTATCGAGCACATTCTAGCAGCACCACTAATGCTATAATTCCAGTAGAGAAAAATTGTATCTCAGAGGCTCTTTTAGGGTGAACAGGAATAGAGAAAGAACAATGTAACAAGATCAGTAAGTTAAGTTTGTTGCTGAGCTTGTCCAGGCCTGAACAGGCAGAATACAGTAGACTACAAGGGACTTTGTAATTTGACAGCTCCCTCAACTGAATTCAAGTCAGGCCGAATTTACACTCAATTAAGTTTTATATCAAAAAAAAAATCAAAAGATTGCAGCATAGTTCCATTGTATCAATATTAAATGATACCTCACAATCCCTTTGCTTGATAACTATTTTAGACTTTAGTGATCTTTCACCATGAGTATCAATACTAGTAAAATGAACCATCATCATTTCTCTTATGTGCTAATCAACAAGTACAATTGTTCAATAGTAATTTTTCTTTTTTAATGGGGTAGAAGACTTCTGGGGAAGAGCTATGTTGACCTAGCCATGGAAAGTTGGCACTCCCCCAGAAGGCAAATGTTACAGCAAAATAATGAATCTCATTAGAGCACAACTAGGATTTCTTTTTTAAAAAATATTTATTTATTATTTATTCCCTTTTATTGCCCTTGTTGTTTTATTGTTGTAGTTAATGATTGATGTCATTGTTGCTGGATAAGACAGAGAGAAATGGAGAGAGGAGGGGAAGACAGGAAGGGGGAGAGAAAGCTAGACACCAGCAGACCTGCTTCACCGCTTGTAAAGTGACTCCCATGCAGGTGGGGAGCCAGGGGCTCGAACCGGGATCCTTATGCTGGTCCTTGCAGCATTACGCCACCTGCGCTTAACCCACTGTGCTACCGCCCAACTCCCTCAACTAGGATTTCTAGAAAAGAAGGGAACATCATTACCTCAAGGTTGGTGTGCATAGACAGCAGGAGCAGGAGGGGAGAGAAAGACTCAAGCAATATGGCAGCCCCCCCACATTGTCAGGAAGCACTGTATCTGTGTTCCCTTGAAATCTATGAAGCAATTTTAAAGGAACTATGTGGCTTAGATATAGGACCTCTTTACTGCCATTTAGAGCTATAGAAACTGCAGGCTTTGAGCAAACTCCAAGGAATCAATCAGAAGAACTGGGGAAGGGAACGCAGCACCCTTGTGATATCAGGGAAGCCTCTCAAACTCATTAAAGAATTGATGGCACATGTGCACAATAGGCTACTATTCCACAGTTAAAAAAATGATATTGTGTTCTCTGGAATAAAATGAATAGAACTGGAAGTTATCATACTTATAGAAATAAGTAAAGAGGTGAAAAACAACTAACAAATGGTTTCACATATATGTGGATTCTCTTGAAACACATGAACTTCAATCAAACAAATACATGAAAAGAAAAAAAAAGAAAAACCAATTGCAAAAAAAGAAAAGAAAAGAAATACATGAATTTAAAGCTTCACTGATATGAGGGGCCAGGTGGTGGAACACCTGCTTAAACACACACACACACACACACACACACACACACACACTCTACTGTGTGCAAAGACCCAGATTCAAATCTCCTTTCCCCACCTGAAAGATGCAGGGCTGCAAGTGTGTCTGTCTCTCTCCCTCTCTGCTTCTTCCTTCACTCTCCATTTCTGGTTGTCTCTGTGCAATAAATAAATGAAGATGATAAAAATTTAATTAAAATTTTTAAATGAAAAGTCAATGGTAAGAATATATACCTGAAAGCAGCAGTACACTAGAGTCTGCAGTGAATACCCCCCAACACTTTATCTCCACTATTCCATCCTTTGGATCCATGATTCTTCAACAATTTGTTTGGCTTTGTATGTTAACTCTCTTTTCAGCTCCCAGGTTCCAGATGCCATCAGGATGCCGGGCAGGCTTCCCTGGACTGAAGACCCCACCAATGTGTCCTGGAGCTCAGCTTCCCCAGAGACTCACCCTACTAGGGAAAGAGAGAGGCAGACTGGGAGTATGGATCGACCAGTCAACGCCCAGGTTCAGCGGGGAAGCAATTACAGAAGCCAGACCTTCCACCTTTTGCAACCCACAACGACCCTGGGCCCATGCTCCCAGAGAGACAGAGAATGGGAAAGCTATTGGGGAGGGGGTGGGATATAGAGATTGGGTGGTGGGAATTGTGTGGAGTTGTACCCCCCCATCCTATGATTTTTGTTAATGTCTCCTTTCTTAAATTAAAAAAAAAAAGAAAACATTCTACAAGCTGCCAGGGAAGAGAGTGACTAATAAAAGGAACATAGTCAGACTTGCATCCGATTTTTCTGCAGAAACAATGGAGCCCAGCAGAGAGTCAAGTGCGATCCAAGTTGAGGGTGAGAATGTAATATACTCATGTACCACAACTATATTGTAAACCATTAATCCTCCAATAAAATATTTAAAGGAAAATAGTTTCCATTCCTTCATACTATCCAATACTCTACCCTATTCTTGACCATGAACTCTCAATCTCATTTATGAAATATCAGATACTAATATTTCATTTGTGAAATATCTGATACTAAATTCACTCTCTTCTTTCAAACTAGTCCTGCCATTACCCTGATGGCACCCATGCCTGGACAGAGAGAGATCAGTCAGTATTCTAGCCTCACACACCCCTCACTTCATCTTTAATAACCATCAATTTCACTCCTCTAGTTTCAGTGCTTCCTATACTCCCAAGGACATACTTTTAAATGTGTCATCACCAAAAATAAAAATGCTAATTCAGATGTTTCCGTCATGTACCCCCAACTCGCTATCCTACCAGGGAATCTGCTTAATTACTCTCATAATTGATCATTATCCTCAATCCTCTTACCCCATATTCCTCTCATCTGAAAAACCTCAACCCAGAATTAATTCACCTCTTCTGTCTTCCCCAATCCTGTACCAATGTAGTACAGTTATCAGACAGAGCAAGAAATAACTACAGGAGACTCAAGGGGCAAGGTTATTTGTAGAACAGACATATTATTAGAGATACTGTGAGCCAAGATCGACTTCCAATGGTTTTCCTAATGAATTTATCAATTAAGTTGAAAAGAAAGATACATGTTCTCTCATATGCATTTTTAAAAACTGAGATAATTGTAGCTAATTGCAGCATCTACAATTTCACTTTTTGCTGTTTAGAGCAGAGCTACTTAGGGAAGCCACTGAAAGTGATTAAGTCTGATTAAACTTGGAGGTCATGAATTTTCTTCAGCTAATTATACAATGACTTTATGGGCAAAAAAAACTGTTAAAAATTAGTAAAATTATTACCATAAACACATTTGTACAAATCTTAAGATGTACCTTACTTCCTCTTTCTTGTCCATATCAACCATGTGTCTACACGCACTTAAAAATAATAAAACTGTATTTTCTAATGAATGTTAAAACTTGACACTGAAACACATAGACATGTCTCCCAATTAGAAGAATTCAGCCCTATTTTTACTACATTTAAAGAGGGTTGTAAGAATGCCAAATCATGTTTTCCTTTTTGAAGGGATGGTCAGCCACAATGAATGCAGATTTTCTGATGCTACTTATTTGAATAATGACCACCATTAAGTGACATTTTAAAGTTGCTCAGTTTAGTTTTTGTTTTGTTTTCAGATAAATTTGTAATTCTAAAGGAGGGAAGCAGAAATACACATTTGGGAAAAAAATATTCAAACACATAGTGTCCTTTAGCCAGAGGCATTATGAATCATTTCCAATGGCATCATTGTTGTTTGAAATATCCGAAATTTCCTCTTGGAAAACTACCTCTAACGTCAACACAAGCCTCTTTAAGAATTGAAAACAAAACCCCACCAGTCAGCTTATTATAATTCCATGTAACAAAAAAATAGTTCTATTGTTTTTATTCTCCCAATTCAACCAATAAAAAAGTTCACTATTATTATAAACAAAGTCTATTAGATATAATGTATAATTATTGAGGATATACAAAATAGTATATTCTGAAGAATAATTCCAACAGAGGAGCTTCAAAATGCTTTAAAGAACAAAAGTGTGGGGAGTCGAGCAGTAGCACACAGAAGGTTAATAAGCTCATGTGGTGCAAAGCTCAAGGACAGGCTAAGGACCCCGGTTCAAGCCCCAGGCTCCCCACCTGCAGGGGAGTCTCTTCACAGGTGGTGAAGCAGGTCTGCAGGTGTCTGTCTTTCTCTCCCCTTCTCTGTCTTCCCCTCCTCTCTCCATTTCTCTCTGTCCTATCCAACAATAACAACATCAATAACAACAACTATAATGGCACCCAAAAGGGTAAATAAATAAATAAATATTTAAAAGAACAAAAGTGTGATTTTTTTTTAAACTATGAAACTTCCAGCAAGACTATGGAAATAGTAGTTTAGGAGAGTGGAATTCCCAATATGTTTGAGAAAAGACTGTGTCACTGGCTAGTCACATATTGTATTTACTCTACAGATATTAATCAAGCACTCCTTTGGTGTTGACATTGTGCTAAGAGTTAGGAATACAGTGGTAGAGTGAGATAGTTTCCACATGCATGGAGCTCACAGTACAGTAGGGTAGCAAGACAAGAAAGCAAAGAGACAGCAGGTGGGTGATGGACGCTATAAGGCACAGAGTCAAAGAACCGAGTGAGGTGGCAGAGAATAACATGTGAAGACAGATCTAATGGCTGAGAAGGAGCCAGTTATTTAAGACAGAAGCTTAGTCCTATCTGACTAAAAATCCAAAGGAAGACAAAGCAAACTGATTCCTACTGAAAGGGCACAGAAGGAAAAACATGAGACTGGTGAACAGAAGTGGCTCAGACAATACAGAGCCTGAAGAACTAATTATGATTGCCCAGGTGAGTGGCTAAGCAAGTTGTGATACATACATATCAGCTGTTAAAAATGATAAAGTGGGAGTCGGGCGGTAGCACAGTGGGTTAAGTGCACGTGGCGTAAAGCACAAGGACTGATGTAAGGATCCCGGTTCGAGCCCCCAGCTCCCCACCTGCAGGGGAGTCACTTCACAATCGTTGAAGCAGGTCTGCTGGTGTCTTTCTCTCTCTCTCTCTGTCTTCCCTTCCTCTCTCCATTTCTCTCTGTCCTATCCAACAACAACGACATGAAGAACAACAACAATAAGTACAAAAAATAAAAAAATAAAAAAACAAGGGCAACAAAAGGGAATAAGTAAATAAATATTTTTGAAAAGATGAAGTATTTTAGACAGTCTTGTTTTCCTCTAAAATCAAATAGCATATCACAGAGCTTCTTAGAAGATAAAAAGATTAGAACCACTACCTTGATGAAATGCAAATCTCCTCCAATCCTAGTACTTCATAGCTTTTAGTAATATTTCTTCTTTAGAATCTGACATTCTTTCTGCACAATGCCATCCAAGTTACAGATACATTTTGAAAGGAAGGGTAAAAAAAAAATCAGACAATTTATCATTATTGTATGAGTTTATAAGTGGCAAAGTAGTAAAAAAAAACTGGAAGGTTTTTATTGAAATTTTTAGTATTTCTGTTTCAGTCATCCTGTAATAAGATTGTTGGTTAAGAGTGGGGAAACTGGAATAAGCACTGCGGTTAGAATTGTCAGGAATCAAACTTGCTGATTCCAAAGTTACTTAAGTTCTCTGAATCTCCATTTCCTTACCTATGTAATGAGTGTGGCAAAAATAATACATTAAAATATGAAATTATGAAATAAAGATAATGAGTTCATCTCCTTCACCTCATCTTGGATGAAACTTGAAGGAATGAATCATGCTAAGTGAAATAAGCCAAAAGGAGAAGGATGAATAGCAGATGGTCTCACTCATAAGTGGAACTTAAGACACAAGGTCAGAAATAAAAACTGCACAATAAAACTTGGATTGGGTTTGGTATATTGTACAGAAACAAAAGACTCTGGGGCAGGAGATCTGGAAAGGGATGAGAGTAGTGTGGGAGAGGCTTTGGGGTCCCAGTGCATGATTGTAAAAAGGACACAAGTTGAGAGTATCTTGCAGCCACATGTCAGCAACTGTATTATAATCCATTAATCCCTCAGTAAAATAAAAAAATAAAAGTATGGAAAGTTCTTTTATAAAAATGTGATATTTATTTTATTGTAATGAGAAAGGAAGACAGAGACCAAGAGAAAAGGGGAGAGATCAGAGCACTGATCAGCTCTGGCATTTAGTGGTGCGGAGAACTGAACCTGAGAATTTGGAGGATCCAACTTAAAAGTCTTTTTACAGAACCATTCTGTTATCTGCCTGCCCAAGTGTGGAAAATGATGCAGAACACTGAGGTTTTTATTGCCTGAAGATGAAATTTTGTAGTATTTTGTTTTAGAAACAATCTCTGAAGAAAATTAATTTAAAAAATATTATGATTACATTCTAGAGAAAGGAATGGGTTACTCACTGCACGTGAAAAAAATCATCTTCCCAACTAACGAGTCATGTTAAAGTCTTAATTGTGATGTTTAGTGGCTATAACAAAGTTTGTTAGAGCATCACTTGTGTGCAGTCAGTCCCACTGAGTATCTGTGAACATCAGCTCTCCAGGTTGTACGTGTTCTGTTACCAGATCCTCAATGTGCAGACCTTTGATTTAGCCTTAAGACTGAGGTTGGACCTCTTAAGTGAAAAGTCAAAGGTCCCAGGAATTTGATGTTCTGTACAGCCCATTCATTTTTTTCCTGGAGTAACAAAACTGTAAGGTGTCTTGTGTATTCCCAAGTCCCAGGAAAAATAGGGCTAACTCCTAGAAAGTAGACTTTGGCTTGACTTTCCCCCCAGTTCCTTTCCTGTTACTCTTGGCAACAGTTGAGCCCAAACCCTCACTGCATTTTTTTTTAAAGAAATAGCTGGATGAGGGCTGGACATGGCACACCTGGTGAAGCACTCATAGCAAGAAGCACAAGGACCCTCAGAAGGATCAGCTCAAGCATCCAGGTTCAAGCCCACCCTCCCCACCTGCAGGGTGTCTGCTTCATGAGAGGTGAAGTAGGGCTGCAGGTGTCTGTCTTTCTCTCTCCTTCTCTACCTACCCTTCCTCACTCAATTTCTCTCTGTCCTATCCAGTAAACTGGAAAAACTGGCCACCAGGAGCAGTGGATTTGTAGTTCTGGCATTGAGTCTGGAAGAGAAAGGAAGGAAGAAAGAAAGGAAGAATGGAAGGAAGGAAGGAAGGAAGGAAGGAAGGAAGGAAGGAAGGAAGGAAGGAAGGAAGGAGGGAGGGAGGGAGGGAGGGAGGGAGGAAGGAAGGAAGATATTTACTTTTCGGTTACAATTATTCCATTTCAGCAGGAAGATATTTACTTTTAGGTTACAATTACTCCTTCCTTTCCCAGCACTCTTTGCTGTTAGCATGAGTTTACAATACTAAAGTTTTTTGGTTACAGAGACTGGGTGGAGAGTACCTGTTACAATACTCAAGGACCCAGGTTCAGTCCCCTGGTTCCCCCCACCTGCTCAGTGGGGGTGGAGTAGGGGGCTGGGATTCATGAGTGATAAAGCAATGCTTCTGGTGTTTCTCTTTCTCTCCCTCTCAATTTCTGTCTAGATCTAAAATATTTAAGTAAATATATAAACTGAAAATTTGTGGCTATAGTTAACACATCAGTAGGTATATAAAACTCTCTATCTCAGATCGAAGTTCTAATGTCACCTTCTCCAATACTCCTGAGAAACACCACCGTGTATGAACTAAGTATATGAACAGGTTTTATTTCAAGAACAATACGGAGTGCTGACATTTATGGAAAAATATCTTTGGTTTTGCTTTTATTGGGTCACTAGATGAAATTGAATCAATTACTAATAATATTATTTAACTTGATTGACCACATAGGGAAGCATAATTTGATTGGTGAAATATAACTATTTTTATTAGTCTAGAATACATGGCACTTCAATGCTGAGTCAGACTAAGATACGTGTTTTCATTAGACACTAGCTGCCATTTATGACATCAGATTCCCAATAATGAAAAGTGAAAGGAGGAGAAAATAATACAGGTCATGTGAAATAAGGGATGATTAGATCCAGCTATTCTTTCCTTCTTTTCCTTCCTTCCTTCCTTCCTTCCTTCCTTCCTTCCTTCCTTCCTTCCTTCCTTTCCCTCCAGAGCAACTGCTTTATTTCCATCCCAGCATCAACTCAAATGTGAAAAACAGCACTAGTCCCCTGACCCCTACACAAAGCAACAGTAAATAAAATACAACTGTAAGTAGCAGAGCGATTGCGATGATGTGTAAATCTTGATGGGGAAGTTAAAAGACTTCACCTCAGTCAATTAACAACTTAAAATAGCCTCTCAGAATCCCTTACTATTTCTCCTATGTCTAGTCAATATGAAAAGTCATATACCCAAAATAAAATAATAATAATAATAATAAATAAATAAAACAAGGCAGAAGGCTATTTGGTGACAGAATTTTATTTATTTATTCCCTTTAGTTGCCCTTGTTTTATTGTTGTAGTTATTAATGTTGTCATTGTTGGATAGGACAGAGAGCAATGGAGAGAGGAGGGGAAGACAGAGAAGGGGAGAGAAAGACAGACATCTCCCTTGCAGATGGGGTGCCGGGGGCTCAAACCCGGATCCTCACGCCCATCCTTGCGCTTTGCACTATGCGCGCTTAACCTGCTGTGCTACAGCCTGACTCCTGGTGACAGAACTTTTTTTTTATTTTTATTTTTTTGTGTGACAGAATTTTTATCCTGAATCTTTAATATTTCTCGTTTATCCTCACCAAACATGGCTCCTGTTTGGCTCTAACCCAAATCATCCACACTGAAGTCGATTTCTTCATCTCAATTTCAGGTCAATTTTTTCATCTCAATGATATTACTCATAGGCTGAACTTAAGAAATAAGAACAGAGAAGGGAGAAGCAAAGTCAGACTTGGAGTGGTTGTATATTGCACCATAGTAAAGAACTGCAGGAATGGATGAAAAAAGAAGGCTGAGGGAAGGGTGGGGGCCTTCCAGTCCAGCTACCTGATGACAAGCCTCATGAATTCTGCAGACACTTGTCATAGTGAGATGAAAAACTGCCCATGCCAACAACTGTACTGTAAACTGTTAACTTCCCAATTAAAAAAAAAAAAAAAAAAAAACTTCTGACTCAGAACAGAAATTCTATGAGTATCACACTCAGGGTATGATCAAGCTTCCTCTCTGTCACTTATGTCAACTCTCTTTCCTTTTTTTTTTTTTTTTAAATATTTTAATGCCATATCCCCCAAATACTTTATTAACAAAGCTCAGTTCACAGGAATGCATTAAATGCAACCTTCTGATTATTAACACATGTACAACTTTACACTGCAAAACAAATCAAAATTTAAGAGGTAGAGCAAAGAATCAGCACACTTAAGTCTGTGTATGTACATTACATATAAACAACATTTTTAGCAAATTGACATCAAAATCATCTCCATCCTATCTTGGGCATTCTTACAATTTTCTTTGTATGGATATGCAACATGGTATCTGCACCCCTCTTATACACACACACCAAGAGTTACCTGTATGCTGCACATCCCTATCCAAAGCCTGTCATGTTTAGTATATTACAAATATTTACAAGAAAACATCCTAATATTGTCCAGAGGATTCTTTCATGATTAGTAAGTGCTTTCAAGGTACTGTAAGCAAATATTCTTACATAGCATATCTTAATGAAGAAAAATATAGTCACTGCCTAATTATGGTTACTAATTTTTAAAAATTAGGTCCCTATTTTAAGAAAGCTTACAGTTTCAAGAATAAGTATTATGACTTCATTTATTATAAAACTTAGCAAAGGCCTGTTTTACCATACTGAATGTCACTAGTATCTTGAAGTGGTTTTGTCTCATCTGTTACTATGTCCTTAAAGATAATTTTTAAAGAATCATATAAACATTTAAAATTTTTGCAAACAAAAATAGAGGCTTCATAATACACATCATCTCTGTTGAATGAATGACTGGCTATCAATAAGAAAACACTCATTCATGGTGAATTTTTTAAACCCTTATCCCCAAGAAGCAATTATTTGAAATTTTGTTTCTATGGAAGAAAAGAAAGCTCTCACTTTTCTAACAGACATTTATTTTGCCTATACTTTACTAACCAAATATTAAAATGAACCTGTCTTTGATAAGAAAAACAGAATATTCATGATGTTGTATTAAAGATTTTGTACAGTACTAATTTTCAACTCTCTTTCCTAAGTAAACAAACATGTCTTCAAGCATCACATATAGTAAGTGGTGAGCATGTGATATAGTTCAGAATGATAAATATGAGTTATACATACAGGATGGATGTGTGGTATCGAGGGGTGACAGATGCTGGTGTCTAGTATGGGTAATACAAAGTTTTCCTAACTTGCGACACACTAACTAACTAGACACACTCAAACACTACCACCCAAGTTCTCAATATGTTCCTCGCCAACTCCTTGGTTTTACATCCTTCAATCATTTTCTCACAAAATGTCTTCTCTCTCTCTCTCTCCTTCCCTCTTCTTTCCCTCTTTCTTTCTCTTCACATTCACTTACACATTCACACAATCCCCTCTCACATCCTCTGCAGATGGACTTCGCAGACTCACCAGTTCTTTCCTTGCTGCCTTCCTACATTCACCTCACACACACTTTCATCCTCTTCCACGTCACATGCGCATTCTCACACACATACTGTCATGACGGTCATCGTTTCTCACACTCTGACAACTCACTCCCTCACTTTCTGCTTTATCTACCTTTCACATTGTCAGATACATTTTCATTTCTCATACTTTTTTTTAGTTTCACACACAAATTCTACTATTGTGACCCCATTTTTGAGTTTCAAGTGAATGTTCTGTGAAAATAGCTGTGATGGAGGTAAAGAGAGTGGCACAAATAAAGAGTAACACATCTAGAACTGGAATTTCACCAAAGCCTAAAACTGCATTCCAGTTCTAAAACACACATAACAGTATATCTGTATATTTGCTGAATGTTATAGAAATTTCCTTAAAGAAACAAAAACAGGGGCGCAGGGTAGATAGCATAATGGTTATGCAAACAGACTCTAATGCCTGAAGCTCCAAAGTCCCAGATTCAATCCCCGGCACCACTATAAACCAGAGCTGAACAGTGCTCTGGTTAAAAAACAAACAAACAAACAAAAAACACTATAGTACCTATTTAAAGGTTCTAATTAATGGTCCTCCATCTAAGTATGGAATTAAAGTGATAAAAACAACCACTTTGACCATATTCATTTCTCTTATAGTGAATGAAAAATCCGAGATACAGTCATGTTAAGTGACCGCTTACAATTTACATGGTTAATTAAATAAGCAACTGATTTCAAGTTCTCTATCTACCTCCATTATAGTCTGAGTATATATTTCTTTAGTCTAAGTGTGTCATGTATCTACTTTGTAAAGTTATTGAATTCTGACCTTGGACTTAATTGCTTAAGCAGTTCAAAATATAAGTAAGGGATTTTGTTACTGCTGCTGCTGTTGTTGTTTTAATACTATGTTACCTACAACCTTAGATCATTTGGTCCTGTCACTAAAATATTGTTAGTAGATATCATTAAATTACATCAAGCATGGTGAGATCAGGTATAGTAAGGTAAATCCCAACCATGGAGTTTCTTAAAGAATAACAAGCTAACTAACTCCAATTAACTGATAATAATTACCTATTGCCTTTTGTAAAATCTCAAGATTATAAGGAACCTTCCCCATTCTCTTGAAAATTAGTTTCTGGCATTTGCTCAATGTAACTATGAAACACAGTGCTTGCAAGTGTGATTTGTGGAGTCACACCTTCTGCACTGGGAGTCCTGCCATATTCCCCATTATCTATTTCCCATCAGTAAAATCACTCCTCTGAGCCTCAATTTGTTCATCTGCAAAATTAGTACAAGGATATCTACACATGCAGTTGCTGTAAAGCATAAATTAAATAGTCCATAGAATATTCTTAGCCTAGTTCCTGGTTCATAAAAAACAATCACGCAATCTTAGTTATATGTGTCTCAAGATGTTGCTTTAGATTACATTGTCTTAATTTATAATGGTGAGGAAATTATGGGGAGAGGGACTCTCTAAAGTTTCTACTTTCTGAAATTACATGAGACTAATATGTCTTATCCTACTAGGAAAAAATTAAGAAATCAGTTTGGGAAAGAAATGAGAGCAGCATGAATTCCGTCAGGTTCTTTAAAAGGTAGCATCTAACCTGCCTCATGAAATGGAAGTTTTCTGGGAGTGACTATATTACACACATTCTTAAAAAGTAGACAGATGGCATCCTTCCTGAGTCTCGAATAGACTCACAAGATGATTTCAGGAATTCACAACCATATGACACCGTAAGGTATCTGGAACAGGGTCTGGAGAACTCAAAAAAACTGGGAGATGAAAGGAAGGGAGAATCAATACTGTCCCACACACAGCAGGAAGCACAGAGCATGATCATGAGATTAAAAACAATTACAGGACACCTCCTATGCCTTCGGATTTTGTTATGGTGATTAGTAATGAGAAGCCGTTCAACATTTTAATTTTTTTATTGAAGCATTGGGCCTTATGCTTGTGCAGTTACACTGCTCGTAAGTTGTAGTTTTCATTCTTTTTTTATTTCAGAGACAAATAATACAACATCTCTTACTGCCAGTGGAGCTTTCCCTGGTTTTACGGTATTCCTAAACTAATCCATATTATCCAAATTGGACTGTCCTAAGAAGAATGGCCTTCCTTTAAAAAGTAAAGTGCTTACTCATTATATTGTACTTCACTTTGGGATTTTCAAAGTCAACCAAAAACCCCAATAACTTGGCTATTATAATAACTATTTACTGCCTTCGTAAACAATAAAACAAAAGTGGTCTGGCGGTGGTGCAGCCGGGTTAAGCGCACATGGCCTCAGAGTGTAAGGGCCAGAGAAAGGATCCCGTTTCAGCTCCTGGCTCCCCACCTACAGGGGAGTCGCTTCACAGTCGGTGAAGCAGGCCTGCAGGTGTCTATCTTTCTCTCCCCGTTCTGTCTTCCCCTCCTCTATCCATTTCTCTCTGTCCTATCCAACAACAACGACATCAATAACTTCAACAATAATAACTACAACAACAATAAAACAACAAGGGCAACAAAAGGGGAAAAATAGCCTCCGGGATCAGTGGATTCATGGTGCAGGCACCAAGCTCCAACAATAACCCTAGAGGCAAAAAAAAAAGAAAGAAAAAAAAGTAAGACAGCAGGAACCTTCCTCGTCCTCTAGTAAACCCATATTTCTCCCAGTCCTGGAACCTCTGGGACACGGCTCATTTTCCTGCATGCTTCTCTCAGTCTAAACCATTTGATACTGCATCTACTTATCTCAACCAAATCACTGCAACCAGTACCACCTCTACATGTTTCACTTAGGACTGTGTTCAGAGACACTAGGCATGGAATGTCAACCCTTCAGCTCCGTTACTCTGGTGAGACCTTTCCTACCTCATAGGACTCCTTAATTGCATTTCAGCATGTATTGTATTTTAATCCATCCATCCATCCATCCTTTGGTGATTGGGTACTTAGTTCATTTCTCTTTCTTGACTATTGTGAATACTACTACAGTGACAATCTCTGCAACATCATGAATTCATCTCTTTTGAATATATATACACAACGTGAATTGCTAGAGCCTATGATATTTCTATTTTAAATCTAAGAACCCTTCACACTATCTTCTATAGTGGTTGCACCAATTTACATACCCACCAATAATGTATAAGGGTTTCAATTTCTTCACTTCATCAAGATCTATTTTCCTGTGTACATGTGTGTGTATGTGTGCATGTGTATATCTCCAAGCATATCATAGGCATTATAATAGGTGTGATATCTAGGTTTGGATTTTTATCTGATAATTAGTAATGTTGAACATTTTATTTCTGGCCGTGTTTATACATTTCTAAAAATTTGATGGCACTCCTGTGTATTTATTGCTAAAGTCTAAAGAGCAATAGGAGTGAGAGGGTGTTGAATGAAGAAAGCAGAGACACTAGTGCAGAGGTCCAATCTGTATCCTCAAAAAGAAATTGGGGGACAGAAGGATCTCCCAGTGGCTGGGAGATAGCTAACTTGGTAGAGTATACTGTCTGTCATGTGCAAAGACCTAATTTAATCAAGCCCTCTGGTCACCACATGAGAGTGCCATGCAACATGACCAAACTTCATGAGTAGTAAAGCATCACTATGGCTTCTTCTTTGTGTGTCTCTCTCCTTTGTGTCTCCACTGTTGTTAAAATTCGTAGGCTCTAGCTGGCTGGGCTAGCTTCACGGGCAGGTAACAGAGACGACCAGAGATGTACGGCTGGGCAGGAAAGCTGTATTTCTTTATTCAGGAACAACGATTTATAAACTAAGACAAACTAATCACCAAACAGAACTCTGCTGCCTCTTTCCTCGCGGCAGCGCCAAGCACTCTCTCTAACTCTGCAACTCTCCAACTCTCGAACTCTGGAACTCTGGCCCTCTCTCGGGGTTCCTAGGGGCGGGGCCAAACGGGCCCGCGAAACTAACTGGACTGATCCAATTCTCTTGGCGGGGGAGAACTAGAACAACCCAATGTAAAGCATACAACAATTCTCCCTTTTCTTTTTAACTAAATGACTACAGTATCAAGGGTGTGGAGTGAACAGAAACATATATCATACAGGCATTTTTTAAAAAGAAACTGGCACAAACATGGAGAAACATGTAAGCAAGTAACAAGAACTAGTGTGTTGCCAAGGGAAGGCCTGAAGGGGCCTTTTCTGCCTCTGTGGGCAAAACTTTATCAGCTTAAAAAAAAAACATTTCTTGCCTCTGGGGGGTGTACTTGTCTCAACGGACATTTGCATGGGGGTGGGGAACGGCTTAGAGTCCCAAAGACAGCTGGTTGCAATTTACTTACTATGAAACAAAACTTGTTAATAGCATCTTTAAAATATTTTGTTACACCCATTCAAGATGGAGACACACCCTAGGTGTACGCAGGAAAGGGAACCTCAGGCATGAGAATAATTAGCATAGCCATTGTGCGATCTACCATTTCTAATAGAGAAGGTAATGGAGAGTTTTACATATCAACAAGTCTATTTAACCTTTTGTTTAGACCAACTTAGTTAAAATGTATTGATTGTTAACTAATTTTTACCTCAGACTTTAAATGTAAGTTAATTTTATCTTTATGAGAATTACGTTGAAAACCTTTTTCATTTAACTTTGGCTAGTAAGAATTTAGCCTTAAAGTTATTGTTTACCAAACTTTAAACATACACATAAACATGGTCATTAATACACAAGGAGAGAAACCTTTGTTATGAACACATATCATTTTAAACACAAATTTAAATCTGTACTGTCTTAGTTGTTGGGGGGGTGCGTTGTCTAGTGGTGGTCTCTTGGGCAGCTTCACTTCTAGGAATTGCAGGTTGCGATCTCTGCACAAATCTCTGCGTACTCCAGCTTGTCTGCCTTCAGACCGGACCGGCAGCTGTAGATCTCGTGTGCCCAGTTTCAGCAGGGAGCTCAGGGGTCCGGGAGGTCTGGGATTGTTCCAGAATTCATAGCAAGAGGGCAGGCGGGCCAGCCTTGTAGAAGGCGTGGGTCTAGGTGCCCAGGGGTGGCGGCTATGATAGGCCGCCGCGGCCCTGCCCCATGGCCCTGCCATGTCTGCTGCCCTGCTCACAGTGGCCAAGCAGCATGGAGGGATCACGCGTCCAGTGCCCTGCACCACGTGGTGGAGAGCTGGCTCTTGTGGGCTGGCCTGCGTGCTGGCATTGGGCTCCTGCATGGTGGCATCGGGCTCCTGCGTGTTGGCTTCGGGCTCCTGTGTGCTGGCAACGGGCTCTTGCGTGCTGGCGTTGGGCTCCTGCGGGCTGCGGGGCTGCGGGACTGCGGGACTGCGGGCACTGTGCATGGGGTTGTCTGGGCGCAGCCAGCTGGCTGGCTGTTTAACCAGGTGGAAACAGCAGCTCCACGCCTCGCCTCCCGCCCGCTGGCTATTCCTGCTGGCTGTTGTGAATTCACCCGAGCGAGTGGAAACCACAGAGTGGTCCAGAGATAAATGTTCCAGAAACAGCAAAACAGTCTCGTGAAGAAAGAGCAGAGGCCTTTGGAGATCTCTTCACAAGCAGAAGAGAAGGCCATAGTGCATAGGTAGCCAAATTGTCTTTACTTATCTGAGAGATGCGCAGGTCAGCCCCACATTGGGCGCCATTTGTTGTTAAAATTCGCAGGCTCTAGCTGGCCGGGCTAGCTTCACGGGCAGGTAACAGAGACGACCAGAGACGTACAGCTGGGCAGGAAAGCTGTATTTCTTTATTCAGGAACAACGATTTATAAACTAAGACAAACTAATCACCAAACAGAACTCTGCTGCCTCTTTCCTCGCGGCAGCGCCAAGCACTCTCTCTAACTCTGCAACTCTCCAACTCTCGAACTCTGGAACTCTGGCCCTCTCTCGGGGTTCCTAGGGGTGGGGCCAAGTGGGCCCATGAAACTAACTGGACTGATCCAATTCTCTTGGCGGGGGAGAACTAGAACAACCCAATGTAAAGCATACAACACTCCACCTCTACCTAGAAAAAAATAGTTTTCTGGGAATGGAGGAATTGTTCAGACACGAAACCATGGGAAGCCCTGGTAGAGCAAAAACAATGAAAAGACTTATCTGTTTTGAGTACTGTAATGAAAATAGAAGCTTGGCTCTGGAGCTTTCACTATTCATCACTTAGGTGAGTCATTACTATATGTCAAAGGAAACAGTTGTGTCAGAACATGAATGACATCATAGCAGCCCTACCAGGGCAAGAAAAGTTCATGCTGTAAGTTAAAGAAGAAAGGAAGGAAGAAAGAGAGAAAGAAAGAAAGAAAGAAAGAAAGAAAGAAAGAAAGAAGAAAAGGAAAGTCTCCAAGTTTGAATTCTTGTGTTCTTAAATAAGGGGGATGGGTTGATGAGAAGAGAGTTGGTAAAAGACAAAAAGATTAAAAGATCATCCTGTTCCCTCTGTGCCATGTAAAGCCACCTTGGGAAAAACATATGCTTTCAAAGGAGATTTACAGAGAAGTATATCCTAACAAATCAGTAAGGAAACAATATAATCCAATCTCCTAATTAACACCAGTAACAAAATGTGTGTGTGTGTGTGTGTGTGTGTGTGTGTGTGTGTGAGGGGGGGGGGCAATTTTTTGTTTTTACCAGAGCACTGCTTCGCTCTGGCCAATGATGGTGCAGGTGCAATGGTGGTGCCTTTATTTAGGAGAATCTCTTTACATAACCATTATACTATCTCCCCACACTCCCTTTGGATCTTGGAGAGTGGCACCTCAGGCAGTTGTGAGGTTTGTCTTTCTTTCTTTCTTTCTTTCTTTCTTTCTTCCTCCCTTCCTTCCTTCCTTCCTTTCTTTTTTACCAGAGTACTACTCAGCTCTGGTTTATGGTGGGGCTGGGGATCCAACTTGGACCCTTTGATGCCTCAGGCAGGAGAGTCATTTTGCATAACCATTATGTTCTCCTCAGTCTGAGAAAATCAGGATTAATTTGATTTTTAGGTTTCTTTTCTCTGGAGGTTATCTCATTTAGACATGTCGCAAGATTTGGGAAAGCAGCCACTCGTTCTCCAAAATACTATAGGACATAAGTACTGAATTACTTAATACATCTCGGAATGACAACTGAGCCACCAAATAACAGTGAATGCTGCGCCTGCACCACCATGGCAGGACCAGTTACAGAAACCTGGACAGAGAGCAAGATAATTCCTTCATCAGGCACAAGAAGATCCCCATCAGGACAAGCAGATGTAGGAGCAGATGGAGTGGTGTGATTCTCTCATCAACACAGTCCGGAAAACTGGAGAGATTACAGGTTGAAACAGATTATTCACTCTCTGCGAAGAGCATCGGAAAGGGCATAGTGAAAAAAACGGATTCAGTTTGAATCCATTGTGCTTGAAACCGGAGCCAGGTTATGGCCTCACAGATAGCAAGAGGGTATGTCACTCCCCATAAGCCTCTGAATTCAGCTCTGGAGAGAGAGGGAGAGGGAGAGGGAGGAGGAGAAGAAGGGAGAGGGAGGAGAGCGAGAGGGAGAGGGGGAGGGGAGGGAGGGGGGAGAGGGAGGAGAGGGAGAGGCAGGAGAGGGAGAAGGAGAGGAGAGAGAGAGGAAGGAGGAGAGGGAAGAGGAGAGGGAAGAGGAGAGGGAGAAGGAGAGGAGAGAGAGAGGAAGGAGGAGAGGGAAGAGGAGAGGGAAGAGGAGAGGGAGAAGGAGAGGAGAGAGAGAGGAAGGAGGAGAGGGAAGAGGAGAGGGAAGAGGAGAGGGAGAGGGAGGAGGAGAGAGAGAGGGAGGAAGAGAGGGAGAGGGAGGAGGAGAGGGAGAGGGAGGAAGACAGGGAGAGGGAGGAGGAGAAGGAGAGGGAGAGGGAGAAGGAGATGGAGAGTAAGAGGGAGAGGGAGAGGGAGGAGGAGATGCAGAGGGAGGAGGAGAGGGAGAGGCAGAGGGAGAGGGAGAGGGACATGGAGAGGGACAGGGAGAGAGAGAAGGAGAGAGACCTTATAATAGACAGTCCTGCAGACAGACAATATCCCCTGTATGGTTCTGGCCCTTAGGATCCCAAATGTCATTTTGACATCATTGATAAATGATTCCCCCTCTCCCTAATATCCTCACCTGGAAGACACTGTCCTGATCAGTTCAGACTTTTTAGGGAGACACAGAATTTTCATATGGACTCTCCAAAGTTCTGGGTCCTGGTCTGTGCTTTGGGAGCAAATGCCAAAGTCTCCTAGGTCAAAGACCAGAGCATGATTTTTTTTTCTTCTTTTTTCCCCCCCACAGTTTGATCTGCTTTCCTTCCTTCCTTCCTTCCTTCCTTCCTTCCTTCCTTCCTTCCTTTCTTCCTTTTAACCTTTTGTTGGATGATTACTGTTTTATAGTGCAGTTGTTGACACATGGATACTATTTATCATCTCCCCATGAGAGGTATCTGTAAAATACTCTAGCACCCAATTTAAGTCTTTTTTCACCAACATGCATTAGGATCCCCATGTATGGAAAGAAATATATCTATCCAAAGAGATTTATGTACGCCCATGTTCCTAGCAACACAATTTGTAATAGCCCAAACTTGGAAGCCACTCAAATGCTCAATGACAGAGGCATGGCTAAGAAAGTTGTAGCACATCCTTACAATTGAATACTATCAGCTACAAAACTACTGGAGTCATTTCCTGAGCCTCATCTTTGTATGGAACTGGAGGGACTCCTGTTAAGTGAGAACAGCAATAAGAAAAGCATTGACCTCATTCTTATGTCCTTAAGAAATAAGGACATAAAGGGAAATTACATAAAGGACATAAAGGCGAAACATGAATTGGCTCTAGAAAAGATAGCTTGGTTTATTTTGAAAATCCCCTCACTCACTCCAAAGCTAACCTTATCAAAGTAAGGACTACAAAAGCCAAGTAAGAGCAAAAGACTGGCATACTTTAATGATGACTCTTTAGTCACTATTAGACCACCCCATCAGCTGGAACCCTAGTCCGGGAGTCCTGGGATTCCCACACAGACATGATGGGCCTAGACCTCTAACAGATCCCTCTCACCACTGTCACTGGTCATCTCCATCAGGAACAACATAGTGGACCCCTTTGTGGGCCCCTATGGGACCTTGTCCTCAGTGTGGATCAGCAATGGTAGAGATTAGTCCATTCTCCAGAGAGACTGAACAATATACTCTAACTACCCTCTGAGGAAGATTGGTTCTGAAATTAGTGCAGCCTGGAATGTTCCTAGCCGTGACCACAGAATGCGAGCTTAGACCTACAGGGATGCAGAGGTTACATAGACTCCAGATTAAACCGACGGTGTTTATAGTTAACAATATTTATATGCTTTTCCCATATTTGGGAGCTACTCTTTTCCCTGATCCAGCTTTATAGTCTTTTTTTCCAGCCAAGACATCATCTCACCAGACAATAACTTGGATGTACCTGCATATCAGATGTCAGGCTCAGAAAGAAAGAAAGAAAGAAAGAAAGAAAAAACTAGTATAGCCATGGGCCCTTTGATATATACCTAAAATAGACCTACCTTCTATTTCCAAACCAGAGACCCCAAATCTTCATCTGCAATATTCCAGCCCCACTAGGTCCTCTGCCATCAGAGTATATACTATAATCTGTGCAGACCTCCAAGGGGGTGGTGGGCGGATCTATGTACTTAAGTACAGGCAGCTGGAAGCCAAGCCTTTGGGGCCCCTGCTTCTTCCCCTGCTCAGAGGGATCTCAGCTTGAGGTTTTCTCCACGGCTGCCTCTCCTGGGAATTGAACATGTGTTACTCAGCTAGCCTTTAAATTCTTAAGAGTCTCCTCTACAGCCATAATGAGTATCTCTGCCAATAACTGCTTGTTTTGCAATACCTAAATTTTACATCTTTGTACTACTATACCACGCTAATAAAGCTTTGATTGTTTAAACCCGCTCCCAGTCACACCATAGCCAAGTCTTTTTACTTGAATGACAACACTGGACCACAAAAAATGAAATTCTTAATTCAAACTTTCTGAGAAAGGTGAAATATATAATAACAATACCCTTGCTTTATTTTATTTTATTTTATTTTATTTTATTTTTTACAGGGTAGAGACAGAGTGAAATTGAGAGGAACAGGGGAGAGAGATAGGAAGAAAGAAAGAGATGCACAGCACTGCTTCACCACTCATGAAGCTTTCCCCCTGCAAGTGAGGACCAGAAGTGTGGACCTAAGCCCTTGCACACTGTAATATGTTTACTTAACTGGGCACACCACTGCCTAGCCATCACCTGGATTTACTGTCCTTGACAAAGCAAAGCCAAAAAAAAACAGGCCTATGAATCTCAGTTGAATCAACTTTAAGAGGATCTAAAAAGTAGAAAAGAAAACTAAGTAGGTAATGAGATCATGATGATGAGCTATGATCTGCAAAGGAAAAACAGCCAAGAAAGCAGTCAGGAACTTAAATTATGGGGAGTCGGGCAGTAGCACAGCCGGTTAAGTGCACATGGCACGAAGCGCAAGAACAGACTTAAGGATCCCGGTTTGAGCCCTGGCTCCCCACCTGCAGGGGAGTCACTTCATAGGCGGTGAAGCAGGTCTGCAGGTGTCTGTCTTTCTCTCCCCTTCTCTGTCTTTCCCTCCTCTCTCCATTTCCCTCTGTCCTACCTAACAACGACGGTATCAATAACTTCAACAATAACTACAACAACAATAATAATAAACAAGGGCAACAAAAGGGAAAATAAATAAATAAATAAAAAGAAAAAATTAAAAAGAAAGAAAGAAGAAGGAATTTAAATTATAACAATGCTACAGAATGTATATACACTGTCATGAAAGGGAAAAAAAATAATAAAACACTCCACCCATGATCCAATACCTCCTACTCATTGTTCCAGTCCTTCTCAAACAAAATTTGAAACTACTCATTTGAAATTTCATTTTAAATGTTTAGGTATTCTTGCCTCCAGCATGCATTTTGTTTTCTAGCCTACCCAAAGGAAAAATCTCCTGGAGATGTTCTACTTTTTGGAAATATCTACTTTACGCAGTTGTTCCTGGTAACCATCATCCATTCATCGTTGATGGGAAGAGAGTTACATTTGGTGTATGAACATATTCTGCAGAGTTGGGCCCACTGCTCTGTGACACTTTGTCATTCAGATACAGAGACAGAGACAGACAGACTGAGAATGGGATAGAAAGTCATCCATTAACATAGCAGCTCCCATGTGGTGCTGGGATTTGAACCCAGACCACATGCTTGACAAGGCACATGCCCAACCTGGTGAACTATCTTTGGCTCAGAGTTACATTTCTTTTAATATTTATTTATTTCCTTTTCGTTGTCCTTGTTATTTTTATTGTTGTTGTAGTTATTGTTATTGTTATTATTTTTGTAGATGTCGTCATTGTTGAATAGGACAGAGAGAAATGGAGAGGGGAGGGGAAGACAGAGAGGGGGAGAGAAAGACAGACACCTGCAGACCTGCTTCACCACCTGTGAAGCAACTCCCTTGCAGGTGGGGAGCCGGGGGGCTTGAACCAGGATCTTTATGCCGGTCCTTGTGCTTTGCGCCATGTGTGTTTAACCTGCTGAGCTACCACCCGACTCCCCAGAGTTACATTATAAGCTTGCATTTGGTTTAAATGAATTTTTCTTTCTCTTCTTGTTATTTCAATCTAGTTGAAATTTAAATAGTGGTAGGATAATATTTGATTTACCCTTGAAAGGATTTTTTATATCATTATTATACAATGTGCTTCTAATTTTAAATGTTTTAAACTGTATTTGTAGAGTATTATACTTGCCACTGAAAAGAGATATTCCCAACATTTAGCAATTTTTAAAAAGTGATTTGAATTCCAACAACTTGCAAGAGAACATCTTTAAAATTTGAAAAAAACACCTTAAAGTTTATATTTCATCATGTTAAGCGAAATAAATCAGAAACAGAAGGCTGAATATGGGATGATCTCACTCACAGGCAGAAGCTGAAAACCAAGATCAGAAGAGAAAACACTCAGCAGAACCTGAAGTGGAGTTGGTGTATTGCACCAGAGTAAAAGATTCTGGGCTGGGGGGTTAGGGGGTGTTCAGGTCCTGGAACATGATGGCAGAGGACCTAGTGGGGGCTGTATTGTTATGTGGAAAACTGGGAATTGTTATGCATGTGCACATTATTGTATTTACTATCAACTGTAAAACATTAATCCCCCAATAAAAAATAAATTAAAAAAGAAAGAAAAATTAAAAAAATATATCTTTCAGTTTATTCTGCAGAAAGTAACATTGTATAGCTAGGAGAAACTAAGACACAAACTAGACAATGGTTTCTAGATACATCTTAGAAAGTATAGTCTTCAGCCAGGAAGACGGTTGTGGCATTTTCTATTTGTACCCCATACATACATAGAATATGTGACGTCCTGCATAGGACCCAATCTCCACATTCTGTGTGTGAAAACAGAGAGTCTGAAATATTTCCTTACTTGCAAAAGGTCTTCTCCAGAAAGTGGAGACAGACATTGGATGGGTATTTTGACTACAAGAATGATGGGCTGCTTTCTAGCCTATCTAGAGGGAGACTAGAAATCTAGAGAACTCCAAAAGAATTTATACACTAGAAAAACCACAGGTGAATTTTAAATGAGTGCTGATTTAAAATGTATATGTAATTTGCCTTGTTGATTTCTACAAAATGAGTCTGATTGCGATGGCACTGAATCTTTAGTGATTCCAGAGGAAAATGGGCAGTATGATGATAAGACACACTGTAGTGTTGTCAGTTGATGTGATGGTGCACTTCTTTGCTTCAGATCCTCAGTTTTCTGAGCATGCTTGGTCATTTTCAATATAGAGCTTACATACTAAGTTCTAAAAATGGAATGCTCTTTGATATTTCACTGAATGAATCTTGAAAAGTTTTATTAATCTTTGTTGTTATTATATAGAAATAGTTGGGGAGTTGGGCGGTAGCGCAGCGGGTTAAGCGCGTGTGGCGCAAAGTGCAGGGACCTGCATAAAGGATCCTGGTTCAAGCCCCTGGCTCCCCACCTGCAGGGGAGTCGCTTCACAGGCGGTGAAGCAGGTCTGCAGGTGTCTATCTTTCTCTCCTCCTCTCTGTCTACCCCTCCTCTCTCTATTTCTCTCTGTCCTATCCAGCAACAACAACAACAATAATAACTACAACAATAAAACAACAAGGACAACAAAAGGGAAAAAAATAAATATATATATATATGAAATAGTTGGCTTTGGAATGCCAACCCATCTTCAGCATAATGACCAAGTTAACTTTCTGCACCCTCCCTGTCTTCCTTGCCATTTATTTAACTCTTACTTTTTTAACAGTGTCAACAGAAATGTTATTATTGCTTTCAATAGTCAACATTGCTAGTATTTACCTACACAATTACCTTTGCAGAGTCCTTTATTTCCTCTTGAATTCCTTTGCTTCAATCTATGAGTATTTGGATTCTATGTGAAGGACTTCCTTCATCATTTCTGTAGAGTAGGTCTGCTGGGATTGAATTCTCTCCACTTTTCTTGTCTGATAAATCTTTCAACTTCCATTACGAAGGATATTTCACAGATTATAAAGTATGGGCTGATAAATTTTTCTTTTTTATCGTTTAGAAATGTCATTTCATTTTATTTTCTAACTTTCTTGGTTACTGCTAAAATTCCAGCTTTATATCCTGTCTCATACTGTCTCATAGTTATGATCTGCTCCCCACTCTACTACCATCTTCAAGACTTTCTTGCAGTCTGATTTTCTGAAGTGGATGTACAGTTTTTTATGCAAGTTGCAGTTTTCTTTGTATTTATTTTCCATGCTGCCTCAATTTTTTAATTGCACAGTCTCTTCACAGAATTGTACATGTTTCTTGAGTGTATTCATTGAAATCTTTCATTAGTTTTTGAACATTCTGAATCATTTACTTTCAATTATCACTTTTCTCCTTCTGAGGACACAATCATAGAATTTTGATACAAAGATAGGTACTAATAGCTATCTGTTTTTGGATAGACAGTGGTATTTCATTGGGTTTGTCTTTATGCTCACTAGTTATCTTTGTGTCGAGTAGGCTGTTAGATCAATCCAATGAGTTCTTAGTTTTGTATTTTATATTTCTAGTTTTTTGCTGCATATCAGATTATTAAGAATCACATATCTGTAATTTGCCTGGTCATTACTTGTCTTTTACTTCTAGCATAATATTGTGTGTTTTTTTTTCCCTAGTAACTATCCAATAGCTAGATCCTAAGTATTGGCCTTATTGTCTAGCAGCATATCCTTTAAGTTTGATACACATTCAATACTGTACATAAGAAGAAACTTAGAAACCTCCTATGAAAGCATTTTCTTCCAGAAAAAGGTTAATCTCTCCTTCTGTTAGGCAGAAAGAGTATGGGTCCAGTTACCAGAATCCAGTAAACAATTTAATTGTGTTATAACTGGGCTGCAAATTTAATTAGACCCAATTTAACTTTTATTTATCTCTGCTTCTCAGGTTAATTACCCCTCTGGGTTCGTGATTCAGAATTCGTCAGTCTGTTTCCTCTTCCCAGAAATGTTTCAAAACATTCAGTTCTTCCCCTCAGAGTGTTGGTTTATTCTTTAGCTTCCTGCAAATTACTCAAAAACAGATCACATGAGAATTTGACACAGTACTCTTTCTGGATTAGAATACTGAACCTGAGTCACTGCGATAGAGGTTTACTTGCTCACCCAGCCTATTTTCCTCCTCAACTAGTACATGCTGATTTCTGATTTCTATCCTCTCCATCAGTCCGTCCACCTGTATCAAGCTTAGCTCTTATATCCTGAATCACCAAATTCCTCTAAGGGTCAAAAAAAAAAAAAAAAAGAGTCAATAATATGTAGTTCATCTACCCTCAATTTTAAATATTAAGATAACTCTAGTTATTGTTTCTCCTACATCTCTCCACTGTATTTAAAATACAGGTTTTTTTTTTTTACCAGTTTACAAGTTGTTGCATAAGGAGCATAGTTCTGTCACCACCTACTTGGCTCCATCTGAACGTAAAAGCACACAAATTACTTTCTGATATGTAACAGCAATGAGGTTGCTCACAGCACTACTCTTAAGACTTAAAAGCTACAGTGTTGGTTGAGATTTTAGTAGGAACCTGCTTGCTTTAGATGATTTGAGAAAAGAACAACAACCAGCTCTCATTCTTCTCCCTTGATGCATCCATAACTCCCTCAAAAGCTGTTCCTATTTCGCCCTCAACATGAATTTTGGAAAGGAGTGAAAATGGGGAAACAAAATTTAAGGCCTGAAAATTATTCTCTCCTTTTTTCTCTTCTTCATTCTGCTAGATACACACACACACACACACACACACACACACACACACACACACACACACAGTCAAAAACAATGTATTTATCTAAATGTGACTACAAAAGTTAACTTTGTATAGTAACAGCTGATCTGTAATTGCTTCTTGCTTTTATATACATTGTCTTAATAAATAAATGGGTAGCTTCTTTATAATCAAGAATAAACACAAGGAAATGTAGATCATAATCCCTTTGTAAGACTCAACCATAATTAAGAGCAAATGTGTCAGATGGGTAATATTTCCATACATTCGTGATGATTAATTTTAATCATCAATTTGGCTAGGCAATGCCTAGTTGTTTGATCAAACACAAGGACATAAATTTAGACTCTTAATGAGTACAGCTGTGTCACTGCACAATAGCATTGCCCAATATCACCTTTTTTTTTTTTTTTTTTGGATATAGAGTTTTTACAAAGGCACTAAGTCAGAATGAGGTCATTAGGGTAGGACCTAGTTGAACATAACTGATGTCCTTACAAAGAGGGAATGATTGACACAGAAACAGGGACAGTGTGAGGCCAGCTCTCGGAAGAAGGAGGCAGAGATTACGGTGCTGCAGCTACAAAGCCAAGGAACGTAGAGACTTGCTTGCAGCCACCAGGAGCTAGGAAGACGCAACTGTCTGCTCAGAGTCTCTTGCAGAGGCACAAGGCCCTGCAAGACCTTCACTTTATACACCTGACTTCCATATGGTGAGGCAGTGAATATCTGATGCTTTAAGGCACCCAGTTTGTGGTATTTTATTACAGCAGCCTTAGCACTTACACAACAGGCAAAGAATCATTTATCTCAGTTGAGCATTTTGCTTCATCAAGAAAAAAAAATCATGTACTGAATTTTCAAAGTAGAAAACTGACTCAAAATCAGAGACTATCTAACTATGCAAATGGTCCAGCATCCAAGTCTACCTAAAGCAGACCATCTCTACATAGTGGAAGTAAAGAGAATGTTATCTCAGCTATCTTTCTATGAACTCTCTTTCCGACCAAGTCCTACATCATAGCATTTGCTTTAGGTAAGTATTTGGTGGTGTTAGGTAGGTGTTTCTATGAATAGAATCGGAGGTGAATAGGGTTGAAGTGTGAGGAAAGCTAAAGCACATTTTATTCCTTTTTCATAGTTGAAGGAAAGGCTAATTATACTTTTTCTTTATTTATTTGGGAGTTAGTGGATTACAATACAGTGTTGACGCATAGGTGATAAATGTCTACTGAACATCGTTAAAAATTATGAAGCTATTAGGGGAGGGGATGGGATATGGAGATCGGGTGGTGGTGGGAATTGTGTGGAACTGTACCCCTCTTATCCTATGGTTTTGTTAATGTCTCCTTTCTTAAATAAATAAAAAAAGAAAAAAATTATGAAGGGTATATTTTCTCCCTTTTGATACATCCATCCAAAGAGATCTGTATACCTCTATTTTCACTGCAGCACAATTTGTCATAGCCCACACTTGGAAGCAGCTCAAGTACTCATTTTTTCTTTTCTAGCTTCACCCATAATTCATAACCCTTTGCATTGTTATTCTCCTTTCAGAGACGAACTCCTCGGGAATTAAACCCTCCTTCTCCCTGTGTTTATTCCTCAATCTTGTTCCTATTCCAACTCTTTAATAGCACAAGGGTTATTCTCTATCTACTACAGGGGAGGGGTTATAATCTGGATGATCAGGACCAGTTCTTGCAATGTTAGTAAGCAACAGTCAGAATGCCTTCAGCTGTAAGTGACAGAGGATGCCAATTCAATGTGGCTTAGACAGTAAAGTCACTATCTGAGGGTATTATCCCCAAGATAAGGTCATTCTATGTCACCTAGTTCAGTGTCCAACTACAGCTTCAAATAGGTTCTTTGCATCTACCCTTGCTCTGCCACCCTTAACCAGCTGATAACACGAGATGACTGATACTGTCCCCAATGTCACAGACAGGTACAGAGTACCTAGTAGCAGAAGATGAAAAGATAGCTGCTTTTTCCTTTGCTTGGTCTTTAATTTAGATAGAGACAAAGAAAATGAGAGAAACCACAGCACCAAAGCTTCTTTCAGTGCAATAGGGCCAAGCTCAAACCTGGGTCACATACATGGTAAAGAAAAGCATTATCCAAGTGAACTATTTTGTCAAACCTGGCAGGTCAGGGTTTTTTGTTTGTGTTTTTTTACTATTATGTTTTCATTAGTGATTTACAAAATTAAAAAATAACGGGGTTACAATTCCACATCATTCCCACCACCAAAGCTCTATAACATCTTGAAAACTGCAGTGGTTCTCCCAAGGTCACAGATATGGGTTGACTATTATTTCTATAACTATATATTTTTTAAAGGTGGTAGAACAGTTTTTTTCTTAATTGAAGCATAGCATAATCTTCCAGAATATGAAAATTCACTGCTGCCACACATTCTAATCAACACTTGCACTGTCACTTATTTTTATATTCTTCAATGTGAGAGGTTGGAGAGATGTATCCAAAAATAATAGTTATTTATAAATAATCAGATTAACGCACAGTGCTTCCACTGTAACTAAAATATCACGTACCTTTCTGAGACTCACTCTAATGGACAGCCAAAGGATATAACCAATCAGCTAAATTTATACATGCAGTTTAACTGCCAAAGCAAATATTTCAAGTATTCTTTACAATAAGGAAAGCTTGCCCAGAAATAGTCTCCGCATCTCCCTCCTCAGAAACACACCCTCTGCAGCACTGTGTGTTTCTCACTAAACTAATCTTGGGGGTAAAGGAAGAACAGCATGATTGGCTTAAATCATGTGGCCCTGGGCTGGAACTAGAATGGTGTCCTAAGGCTATGGGGCTATGGTCCAGCAGGATGAATGAACTGAATCAGGGCTCTGTAGAAAGGAGAGAGGAAAGTTACTGGTTACTGCATAGCAAAAAAAAAAAAAAAAATCTTGGTCTGAATGCTAAATTTTTTAATCATTTTTCTATTGATGAATAATGACTTTCACAATTATTTTCTCTACTCACATCTTTATTCTGTTCATCCAAAGTTACATGTATGCTATATTAAGCAAACGGATGGTTCAGATTAACTAGTCAGAAGATCAAGATCACGTAATGGAAATGCAAAAGAGGAAAAACACTAATATTTTTTTTCAAAGTTTCCCTACTGACTTAAAATCAGGCTGTCTCTAAAATGTTATGAGCTAGAGTCTGAATTTCAAATGATCTAACGTTTGTAAGATAATGTTGACTCCTGTTGTTTCACTTGGCCAACAACCAACACACATTTGGAAGTCTGCAAGTTTGTGTTTAGTCATCTAATGCAACATTTGGCTACCAGCACTGTTATTTGGCTTGGGATGAGAGATTTATTTCTTCTGTATAATCCTTTGGTTCCTGGCCAGCTGTTGAAGTGAGTTGTAAATTTTCCAATCAAGTGTCAAAAGTCACCTGTTCATATTTTGACTGTAAAACATACATTTATCTGTACTGGATATATTGCACCAAAGCAAAGGACGGGGGGGTGAGGGTTCTTTGGGGTCCTGGCTCATGATCTTGGAAAGGAACCTAAGTTTGGGGTGAGAAAGTTTTTCAGACACCTATCACTGGGAGTTGAGAGATTGTATCCTTAGGTTAATAACTGTGCTGTGAAAACCATGAACTTTCTAACAAAGGAAAAAAACAAACAAACATACATTTGTATTTTCATATAAACTTTTTTTTAATGACTTCAATAGGTTCAAACAAAGATAAAATCCCTGGGGCCAGGTGGTGCACCTAGTTGAGCGCATGTGTTATAACGCCCAAGGACTAGGGTTCGAGCCCCGGTCCCCACTTGCAGGAAAAAAGTTTTTTGAGTAGTAGAGCAGGGCTGCAGGTGTCTCTCTTTCTCCCTATGTCCCTCTACCCTCTCAATTGCTGGCTGTCTCTACCCAATAAATAAAGATGATAAAAACAAATTTTAAAAAAGATAAAATCCCTCATGCTGGAGACTGTATCTTCCTCCTTCCCTTGAAAAATGATTAAAATTTTTAAATTCAACTAGGTGTGATTTTCTTTCTGATAGTTTTTTTCCCACTTAAAACTAATAAATGGCCTGGAGTAATAGCATAATGGTTATGCAAAATGACTTTCATGCCTGAGGCTCTGAGCTCTGGGTTCAACTCCAGAACCACCATAAACCAGAGCTAAGTGGTGGTCTTTAATTAATAAATCAAAATATACATCTAAAAAAAGACCAAGAAGAATCATGGCCACCTTAAAGCCTGTCCCCCCAGAGGCCCTAGAATTTCCAGATTCAATCTCCCATGCTACCATATGACAAAGCTGAGCAGTATCTTGGTCTATCTATCATATACCTATCCCTCCCGCCCCCTCTCCCTCTCTCTGTGTCTCTATCCTTCTCTCAAGAAAATAACTAGGGATTAACCCCTCCCAAAAAAAAAAAAAAACACCCTCTAAAATCACAAAACACATTCTCACTGAGAATCTACCTGATTTTGACACCCTGATTCAGGGTGATTGAGGCCTTCATCTAAAAGCCAGTGAGCTTCCCTTCATATCTCTGTTACTCACCAGCTCTGTTCCATGTGGTGTCAAGCGCAATGTCCTAGAAGGAAATTGTATCAAGTCATGACATTGGGAAGGGCTGCCAATGACAGATGGCGATGATACACAGTATAACATTTCCATTTAGCTGATAGCCACCTAATGAAAGTCAGCTCACCTCATGAGCTGGTATGAAGAAAGGAATAGACTGTATTTGAATCAGAAGCCATTTCTTTGCTTTCCACCAGTGTTTCTGAACCTGTTTAACTTCAGCTCCAGCCTGGTTGCTAAAGAGGAGACTGTAACGAGCAAGAGGGCTTACAGGAGCTGTGATATTTTACAGTTCTTCTAATAAATGTGTGATGCTGTCAATCTGGAACCACAAGAAAAATAAGGACTGAAATTAACATGCAAACTTAGGGTGTATGAGAGCTGCTCTCCTATTACACGGTCTGGTGTTCTCACATGGTGCAAGGAGGTAGGTGATAGTAAGGGTTGGTTAGACTCTTTAAATAAGCACGTGGCATGTCCTAGTTCTCACAACAATTACAGGAGACAGCTCTCTTTCATAGATGCAGGAACTGAGTCACAGAGAAAACTGAAGCATTTTACCCCTGATCCAATGGCCAATTATATTGCAGAGTGACAATTCAAACCTGATTGCAGACAGATTGTATGCCAACATAAGGTAGTTAACTATCGTTAGAAATGAATGTGCACATTCCTACATACCCTGGATCATATATTTTTTTAATTTATTTTTTGCCTCCGGGGTAATTGCTGGGGCTCAGTGCCTGCACCTTGAATCCACTGCTCCTGGAGGCCATTTTTCCCCCTTTTGTTGCCCTTGTTGTTGTAGCCTTGTTGTGGTTATTGTTGTTGTTGATGTCATTCATTGTTGGATAGAACAGAGAGAAATGGAGAGAGGAGGGGAAGACAAAGAGGGGGAGAGAAAGATAGACACCTGCAAACCTGCTTCATCGCCTGTGAAGCTACGCCCCTGCAGGTGGGGAGCCGGGGGCTCGAACCAGGATCCTTCTGCCGGTCCTTACACTTTGCTCCACGTGCACTTAACCTACTGTGCTACCGCCCGACCCCCACCTGGATCATATTTTAAAAAATAAAAAAAAACTTCTAAAAAAATTTAGGAGTAATCTCCAACAGTAGAGCCAGCCACTATTACAGAGACACTATGTCCAAAATGCAAATTCCAGAGTTGGAGAGAGAGAGAGCTCATTAGGTCGGGCAAATACCTAACTAGGTGAGCAACCCAGGTTCCAGCCCCGGCACCACATGAGGAGAGGTGGTCTTCTTTGAATCTCCCTTTGCTTTTCACTTTCTATCCAAATGAAAAAAAAAAAAAAGTGGGAATCTTGTCTTTGTTGTTGGCATTATTTGTATGTTTTTCTCACTTTATTGAGGAGGAAGCTAATGGTTTACAGTACAGTTGTTGACACATAGGTAAGATTTCTCATCTCCACATGCTAAGTGGTTACAGAACACTTTTCTCCTCCAACCAAGACCTTTTCCACCACCGTGCATCTGGACCCCAGAGACCCTCCATCCCTTCTGTTTTCCTCCTTCCTAAATCATGGCTTTGGTGAAACACCACACACACCCTGCACTATTAACACTGCACCTGTGCAAGGTCCCAGCTCCACAGAATATTACAAATTCTGCCAGACTAGCTAGCTTCGCGGGAAAGAGACAGACGACCAGGGACTCATGGCTGAGCTGGGAAGCAGTATCTCTTTTTTCAGGTGGATCACAGCACAATCTAAGCCATCTCTAATCACAATCCTGTCCTTATATATACTCGCCAAGTAGGGTGGAAACAAGATGTGACGTAGAGAGGGTGGAGCTGAAAAGATAGTGGTAGAAATTGGGGTGACTACGAGAGGGGGCGGAGCAAAAAGACATAGGGAACCAGTGGGGATTAAACCAATGCCCTGCAGGCAGGGCGGTGCTTAGTTAACAGTGGTTATGTAAATAGAATACAGTGTTAAGCAGGGGGGATTAAACCAATGAAACAGAAGGGGTCTTAGAAGCAGAATTAGAAGCATACCAACAAAATTCTAGGAAGTTTTATTCTTCATTGAATTTCTAATTTCTTAGCACTTCAGTAAAACAAACGCTATGCTCTTATTTTCTCCTCCTTTCCTACCATTAGCAATCCAAGTACCAACAGCACTCTTCTGAGACACCGGGTATCTTAAGACCCATAAATCTCTGACCAGCCACTTAGCATGCATTATGAACATTCAGAGAACGGGAGGATTCTCTTTGTGATTTTACTTTTATTTTTTTTTTATCTATCTTTTTTTTCTATTAGTGATTCAATATTGATTTACAAAATTACATGTCAACAGGGGGTAAAATTCCACACAGTTCTTACCACCAGAGCTCTGAATCCCAAGTCCCTCTATTGCAAACCACCGCCATTCTCCCAAGGTTTCAGACCTGGGTTAACTGCCATCTCTACAATTCTCTGTCTACATTTGTACATAACTGACCTCCTGTTTCTTCCAGGTCCCATTCTCTCTTCCCCTCCAAGCCTCACATAACCCTATTACTATATCCAAATGGCCCTCCTTTTTCCTTCTCTCTCTCTTCCTCTCTCTCTCTCTCTCTCCAAGTGCTGATGGAGCTAGAGTTCAGAGCCCTCTTATTCCCTCTCACCTCTCCCCCACTGGGAGTATGGATCAAAGTTGTTTTGGGGATGCAGAAGGTAGGATTTCTGTTTCTATAATTGCTTCTCCACTGGGCTTGGGCGTTGGCAGGTTGATCCACACCAAGGGAGCATACTTTGTTTTTGTTCTCAACAGAGTGATCGTTTATTTCTAGATATTCACTTTTAACTTGAATTTTTCATTTGTTTTAAGATCAAGAGAATCAGAATCTTGTTGTGGTATATGCAGTTGTGGAGATAGAACTCTGGACCTCATGACTGTAAATTCAATTCTTTTTATTTGTTTTACCACCTCCCAGTCTGTAGGAAAGATTTTTTTTTTTTTTTGTAATATCCATCATTCCATGCCAATGTTTTCCAGAAACAGAGACAGGGCAGAGGAAAGATATCACAGCACGATAGCTCCGTCTCGTGTGATAGGGGCCAGGCTCAAGCCAAGAAACATTCTTTAATACAAATGGGACCTGGCTTCCCATCGCAGCAAACCACCTAGGATCTGAGGATGTTTTTTTCTAAACAGGAGGTAGACCTGATATCGTCTGTGATTTCTTTCCCCCCTGAACTCCACCCTGACATTTTTTTTTGTTTGTTTTCATCTACACAGGGGAGGAGAAGTAGGATACAAAAAATAACCTCTCCCTCTCTATCTTTCTCCCCTTTCCATTTCTCTCTGTGTATCCGATAAAATGGAATACGGGGAGGGGGAATGGTTTCCTAGGAGCAGTGGATTTGTATTACCAGCAGGAGGAATCCTAGTGATAACCCTGGAGAGAGAGGTAGGGAGAGAGAGACTTGAAACACTAGTAACCACTCATGAAGCTTCCCCCCATAGGCAGGGGCCAGGAACTTGAACATGATGATGTGTGTACTGTACTGGGTGTGCCTCAGCCAGGCCCCTCATTTTAATCCTGTCCTATTTCCCTGGCCCAGAGGCTACTGCTTATTTCATGAGGAAAAAGGATGTAAGAAAATCTGTGATTATAATATTAATGGAAGTCACCTTTGGTTCCTCTGTTTCTCTTGGCCCCTAAGCAGAGGATTCTGTTTCTTTATTAATATGCACGACACGAAATTGAGTCACTTCCTAACGTCTCTTTCATCTGCTTCTTATGAACTTATCATTTAGCATTTTTCACAGTAGTCACAGACAATGAGAGCTACTAGAATAGCTAATAAAAGCAACCCATGCAAGCGGCTTCTATCAAAGTACGTGAGAAGGCCAGACTCATAGTTTCCACAGTCAGTGCGTATTCTGACTTTATATGCCAGGCAGTTCCAATAAAAAGCATTTCCAGAAAGACCTACTGAATGGAATGTTGACTGAGCAAAAACAAAATTCCTAAATGTTAACTATAACCAAATTGCTTTTTCCTATGACTAAAATGATGGTGCAAAACCTGTTGAAATGTACACTGGCAGCAGTGCAGGTGGCCATTTGTAGCAGTTTATGACATATAAATTAAGAAGAATGTTTTGACTTGATGAGTAAACTCTATTTCAAAAGGAAATGCAAACATTTTACAGAGCACAGACAGTGCTGTATTGTTGTACTAATCAAGTGTCTGCTTGATGAGAAGAGCAGTGTTTCTTGCACATTACAGTAATGAAAGCATTCAACAGAGTTTCATCATACAATAATGCTATATTTACACAGACGGCTGCTAGATGTCTTTGGCTACACCAAGAACAATACACTTCCTGACCCCATAAGGTCATATGTTGTTTTGTTGTCAAAGACTTTGGAAGGTGCCATGACAGTCCAAATGTAAATTGGGCTTAGAGAAAAGACAGATATACACAAGAGGAGTAATAATGTCTCTCCATGCAAATTCAAGCAGTGACATACAACTCCTCATTTAATATAGCATCCAGAGCAAATTGTTGGGATGTGTTCTACTGACTGTGGTATGGAACTCTCATATTTCCTTTGTTAAGACTAGAAAATGGGGTGATCTCATGGGCAGACTATTCAGTGACAGCAATTTCAAAAATAAATATTCCAGGGTCAGGTGGTGGTGCCCTAGGTTGAGTACACATATTACCAGACTCAAGAATCCAGGTTCAAGCCCCTGGTCCCTTTCTGCAGCAGAAGGGAAACTTCAGGAAGGGTGAAATAGTATTGTAGGTATGTTTCTATCTCCTTCTTTATCTCCTTTTTACCTATTTCTTTCTGTTCCTATCCAATAACATAAACAAATCAAAATATATAAACATGGGCTCGTAAACTAGCTCACTTAGTGTGCTGCGTTGCCATGTGCATGGCCCACGTTTGAGCCTGTCCCCACCACATCAAAGGAAGCTTTGAGGATCCAGCCTCCCTTTCACTCTGCCTCTCTGTCGTGACTTGAAAAATGAAACCTATATATTTAAGCACTAGGAGTTCTTTGTAGGATTATACTCACCATAATATTCAAAGGATAAGCCATAAATTTCAAGGATAAGCATATTACATATAAAAAAGTAGAAATAAAGCAAAGAAGTATGTATGTGAGCTGTCCTCACGCATATAAAAATCAGAGTGTGAAAAAATAAAATAAAAACCAGTGTGTGATTAAATATGTGTGACACTCTGATATATATATATATATATATACGTATATATATTTGTATCAATATATTTGTGAATCATAATCAGATATAAGTAATGGTTATCCCTGGTAAAAGGAGTAGAAATAGATATTACTTTCCGTTGTGTAGCTCTCTCAGCAGTATTTAAAGATGTTAGCTTTTTTTTTTCAAAATGAAATAAAGAAATAAGAAAATGAAACTGACCTCATCAGGATGAATCAGATATACTGAAAGTCATTTTCTAATTAACATTAAGGAGTCTTGTCTCCATAGCTTGTCCGTGTTTTAAATGTCCTTAAGAGACAAAATGAGTAGATGCCACTCAGAATGATAATTCTCTCCTCTGGCATTTGGGGTGGTATCTATGCTTTGGAGACATATTCCATCCTTAAGAAATTCATCCTGTTAGGTCAGGGTCACCCAAAAGTGAAAGTGTTGAGGTTGTGGGGTTAAGAGCACAGTCTGGGAGGAAGACAAACCTTAGATTATGTCACTCCATGGGGTTAAGAAGCCATTTGTTGAGGAAGAAGGCAAGGAAGCTTTCAGAAGATGACCTGGAAAAACTGATTCGCTTCTTGTATGTGTATAAGGATCTGTATAAATGTGGACAGACAGTGGTAGAGATGATGGTTGGTCCATGTCTACAACCTTAGGGGAACTGAGGTAGATTGCAGTGGGGAGACTGAAGATTCAGAACTCTGGTTGTGGGAATGGTTTGGATTTAGACCCCCTGTCGACATGTAATTCTGCAATATAAAAATAAATTATAAAATTAATAAAGAAAAGAAAATTTAAAAAAGATAAATAATACTTTGATGGACATATATTACTAAAGTGTGATGTCTACTGCCTTTGTGAACACTGGATATTGTGAATCAATCTCTCCGGAAACTCCTAAGTAGAGGTCATCACCATTCTTCTGATCCCAGAGACTGATGCCTACAATAAGGGGTGTGTTTTTTACCTTTTAAATGGCCAGACCATTCACAAACACCAAGAATCAATCTTAACATTTTCTCCACTTTATTAGGTGGTTCATAATTATTGCTGAAACATACTAAGAAGGGAAAAATCAGGACCCAGGAACTTAACCCACTTCCATCTGGACTAAAAACTTCCATTACTGGGAACCTTTGCTTTTGGGCCCATCACTGACAGAGAAGATAACTTAGAGAACACCTGAGGAGGAAGTCAGACCCTTTGTTTCTCTTTGCTGGAGGGAAGAAAAATAGAAAATACCAGAGGAAGTGCTATGGCTTAGAAAGAAAGAGAAGAGGAGGCATTAGAAACTTCATAAAAGAGCTAAGTTATTTTATCAAAATGAGCTGTGTACCTCATTGTATGCTTTAATTTTCCTAAGTAAAATGTATAATATTTGACTATGGCAATTAGTAATTCAATTCTTTGTTGAATTACTGTAGCAAACCAGGTAGTAGAAGAAGCATGCTTCAACCTTATTCTGCTGCAAAAATACAACCTCTCATGTCCCCAGTACAGGTGTCTGCAAGACACTGTCTCCATTTTCACCATCATGAACCAGGACCTCAGAACTCCTCCAAGCCGTCCCTCCCTCTCCCTCCCCATAGTCCTTTTCTTTGGTGCAATAACCTTAGCATTCTTTAATCCAACCATCAGGTCACAGCTACAAAGCTTCTTTTTCTCCTTACATCATCCTTTCTGTCTTCCTAAAGAATCATGAATTGAGCCTTAACAATTACTGAAACAATTAAGAGTCACAAGGTAGAAGGGACACTGACCTTACCTGAGGCAAGATTGGGAATTGAAAACTCTTACAATGGCTTCCAATATCCCACAAAATCTGGACTCCATTCCTCCATGTCCTTATTTCTTGCTAGTTTTACTGCTTTCATTCTGCTCCAGTCAAGTCACCTCCTTGATGGCCCATGAGCCATACACCAGGCACAATCCTACCACAGGTAAGAGTTACTCATTTTTCCTCTGTTTGGAATGTTCACTTCAGGGGTCCTCATGACAATCACTTGCTTTCCTATAAGTTATACTCAAGTGTCACCTTATTATCAACATCCCCTGCCCGAGGATTTCTGGTCATCTTACCATGATATGGTTTTTATGTAATAATTGAGCACAATTTAATGACTCTGTTTCTCTATTCCTATCTACTTGAAATCCGCCTCTTTATATATGATCATGCAGTCTCTCTAGGAGTAGGTATTTCTTTTTCATTCAGTGATACACACTCAATATCTGACATACTGCAGATATTCAATACGTTGAGTGTGGTTAAATTAATAAACGAAAGAATGCTTGTTGTTTGCAGATCTGCTCTCCTGTATCGTGATGGAAGAGCAAGTTATCATTGAAGAGACACTGAGTCCAGAGCGCCCAGGTGGTACACAGTAAGTGCACACAACAGCAGAAGCAAATAAGACAAAAAAAAAAAAAGTTAATCTAGGAGAACTGTTACATTTATTAAAATTTTCTAAGGCACTTTCTCAAGAAATAGAGTATGTTTTACCTCATTGGTTAGAGTACAATCTTTTTGAATAAGTGGCTACGATTCTTTTGCTCACGACTATATCCCTCCACCAAACATAATGTCCAGCTCATAGCAGATGCTCAATAAATAGCTTTGAATAACTAAATTAATAAAATGCCATTTTTGCAGTTCTTCTTGACTACAAATCTACTCAAACCCCAGTTCTATTTATAATGTAGTTAGAACATTTACTATATTTTACTAGCAAGATTGAATGTTGCAAGAAATGGTATGTTCTTTCATATCCAAAAACTATGTCTTCTACAAATGATCATGAGAAACTTAGAGAATATAAAAAAACATTGGGTTATGTTGATTTAATTTGACCATGACAAAGAATCCTTAGTTAGCAATCCAATATATCATATGCTATGCTAATGACCTTTTATTCATATTTAAAATACAGAAAGTAGGATTTGGCTTTTTAAAACTTATTTACAAAATTCTGTTTTATATCATGGTTTTCTTTCAGAAATAGGAATTCACTCATCCCCAGAATATGTTAGTAGTAAATCTTCATCCATCAAAAAGTCACTTTTTTTCTACTATAGACCAGAGTGTCCCTTCATCCGTACTGCACCCACCTTTTTAAGTCTCTTGACTGGAGAAATTTTATCTTGTAGTGATTTCCAAGATAGTTGCTACCTGTGTATAGATTCTGATCTCCCTGTGATAGGTGTCTGACACCACTCCCACCACAAGCTCCGCAGTCTTCCGCCATTATGCTCACTCCAATGTCCACCCTTCCCATCCCTCCCCATCCCCAGTCTTTGATCCTTCTGCAGTAGACCTCAGCTAGTCTGTTACACTAGGTGTTTCCTTTTCTCAGCTTCTTATGTTTCACTTTTGAGTGAGATCATTGAGCATTTATCTTTCTCCTTCTGACTTATTTCACTTAATATGATTCCTTAAAATTCCATCCAAGGGTAGCTAAAGAGAAGAGCACATCATTTCTTACAGTTGACTTGTCCTTAAATAGATTACTGAAGCATAATCTAGGATGGAAGTCAGGAGCTCATATCATGGAACATTTTTACAAATAAAGCATCCTTTTAAACCATAGCAGTGCTTGTGTATTTAATTCTCACCATCCCATTAGGTGTTAATTGGGCAAGAAATCTGCATATGTTTCTCAGCTTGAATCTTTTTCTAACATATTCTTGAATGAGTTAAGGAACTAGCGGGGTTGGGGGGCGTGATAGTGGCAAACCTTGTTGAATGGATAAGTTGCAGTGCACAAGGACCAGCATTTAAGACCTCAGTCCCCACCTTCAGGGAAAAGCTTCATGAGCAGTGAGACAGTGCTGCAGTGTCCTCTCTCTCTCTCTCTCTCTCTCTCTCTCTCTCTGTCTCTGCCTTGTTCTCCCTCTCTATTCCCACTTTCCCTCTCAGTGTCTATCTCATTTCAAAGTAAATAAATGGTTAAGGAACTAGTAATAAAATACTTTCTCATTATAAAGCACAACTATTTTTCAATGACTAATTTCACCCAATTTATTAGTTATGGTCAAATATTTATTCTCATCATATCCCCATAAAAGATCTCTTAAATGTAACTCCAATTTCATTACTTACTTTCTTTCTTTTCTTTTATTTCTTTTCTTTTTTTTTTTTTAATCAACAGGACTTCATTTTTCCAGGCACCCTTTTTTTTAAGATAGAGAGACTGACGGAAACATAGGAAGGCACTATAACACGGAAGCTTCTCTCAACATCGCAGGAATCAGGCTCGAATCTGGGTCACACACACGGCAAAGCAGGCACACTACCCAAGTGAACTATTTTGTCAGTCGTATTTAGTTTTTCATTCAAACCCACTGTAGCCTTAGAGATTCTATGATAAAATGAGGGGGAAAATTAATGAAATCTTTAAAGCATTATTTTGTAGCAAATGCAATAGAACTCTCTTCTCACAGAAATCCTATTAGGTAACTTCAAGAACAGTCTGAGTTAAAAGGATTTATTTTTCCAGGAAAGCAATGATGAATGGTGGCATGGATCCCATGAACTAGGAAAAAGCTAATGTACATAATTAACATTTTTTAAAATGAGTTTTTAGAAGCCAAGAAGGTAGCTCAGAGGTAGAATGCAGGGCTTGCATCAATCCCTAGGTATGACCCCCTAGTTCTGCATAATCCAGGGTGCTATTCTATGCTCTCCCTCTCCCTCTTTCTCTCTCTCTCCCCCCTCTCTCCTAATCAACCTTTGAAGAGCCCAGCTCTCTCTCTCTCTCCCTCTCTCTGCCTCCTTCTCTCTCCCAATCAACCTTTGAAGAGCCCAACTCCCTCTCTCTCTCTCTGCCTCTCTCTCTCTCTCTCCCCTCCTTCTCTCTCCCAATAAACCTTTGAAGAGCCCAGCTCTCTCTCCCTCTCTCTCTCTCTCTCTCTCTCTCTCTCTCTCTCTCTCTCTCCCCCCCCCCTTCTCTCGCCTAATCAACCTTTGAAGAGCCCAGGGATGTATCACAGAAGTGATGCACCAGACTTACATGTCTGTTGCTTGGAGGTCCCTTGTTCAATCCTAGGCACAATCACAAACCCAGAGATAACCTCTGCTCCCTCTTCCTCATTAAAATTAAATAAATAAGTACATCTTTTTAAATGAGTTATGAGTTCTTATCAAAAACAAAGTGTGCTGTCCTAAAAATGATAGTCTATACCTGCAATCACAGAAATAAGAGAAAAGGGGAACATTTTCCTCTTTGGTTTCTTTTGTCTCGACATTTTAAGCAGGCTTAGGAAAGTTTCACTGCCAGGTGAGTTACACCATGTATATAAAACCACTCAAGAATAATTGATGTATTGGCCATACTGAATTCTCTCTGCCAAAAAGACAATATACACCTCTGTTCATTAATTTTTTGTATCTTTGATTAAAAGCTCATATACTTTGAAAAAACATATAACTTGAATAAATCTTTAAATTTTTTCATAGGTATCATAGGTAGTTTGGATGCTATAATAAATGGTTTCTTTTTTTAATTCTTTATTGAGGAATTAATGTTTTACATTCAACAGTAAATACAATAGTTTGTACATGCATAACATTCCCCAGTTTCCCATTTAACAATACAACCCCCACTATGTCATTTATCATCCTTCATGGACCTGTATGATTTCTTACTGCGAGTACAGAGTAAAGTGAGACAACCACAGTACATTTGGACTAAGATATTCTTGCACCTGATAATGAGTATGGCTCATTGAGTCAAGTCACAGTCAAGGAACCATCTTGTCAAATATCTCTTGAACTATATATTAGTAAATGAAGATTCACCCCCAAAAATACTCAAGGACATCTGATCAAAACATATATGTGAGCTAATGATGTTTATGTTTATCTTGAAACAAGCAAGGCCAGGACAGAACACACTGGAAGACATGAAAAAAAAAAAAAAGGATTAACCTGAGATAACTTTACAAAATTGCAAATTACATGGAGTCTTTGATCTCAGTCTAGTTTCTCCAAAGTCAATACAAGAGGCTGGACCAGCAGGTCTGCACCAGCAATTGCAACCACACATTTTATGAGGTACATGAAGAAACAGTGTTCTTGCAGTATGGAAGCTTATCAAAACACTAGAAATGACCTACCCTATTACCTGGCAATTCCTTTCTTGGGGATATATCCAAAGGAAACACACCCAACTGAAGAGACCTATGTTCATAGTAGCACAATTCATAATAACCCAGACATGGAGGCAGCCAAGATGCCCATTGACAGATGAGTGGCTAAGAGAAAAATATATATATATGCACATATATATTTTTATATACACAACAGAATACTATGTAGCTGTTAAAAATAATGAAGTCATCTTCTTTGTCACAACTTGGACTGATCTCAAAGATATCCTGTTGAGTGAGATAAGTCAGAAAGAGAAAAACCAATGCCCAATAATCTCATTGGTGGAATTTAAGAAGCAAATACAGTAAGGGAAAGCATAGGGTGAAACTTGTACGGGGTGTGCTGTATCGCACCAAAGCAAAGGACTTGAAGAAATAGGATAAAGGAACTCTGAAGAATAGTAGAACTCTGAAGCCCTGGTGCTTAATTATGGGAAAGGACATGGAGTGGGAGAGAGAGTGTCTTGCAGACATCAGTCATGGGGGGATGTAAGGTTGTACCCGTGGGTCAACAGCTGTACTGTAAGCCCCCAATGAAGTGGAAAAGAAACAGTGGCCTTATATTTCCATTTCTTTCACCCTTTCAAATCCTGCATCAAACACATATGGACTGGGGAGTTTATCACAGTAAATGATATATTCCAATTGTAATCTGAAAAGGCTTATGAAAAAGACAGATTATTTTTATTTAAAAAATAATAAGATTTGTGGGTGGGGAGAATAAATGCATTTAATCATAAAATTTCTATTTGCTAAACTTTCATAAAAGCAGGAATCTTTTGCTAGTTTTTCCCTCCTTATGAAGTATGCCTCTACTTTTTTTTTTTTTTCTTTTTTCCGTTAGCTTTACAAGTCACATCTACCTATTGGGTTCACTGAGAAACCCAGTTGTTTCCAATTCTTGTGAGATAAAGCACACACTTGACAGCGCTCCCAGAATAGGATATCCTATTTAAGAAGCACCAGATGGAACAGTTAATGCTGTGCCTTGCCTCATCCGCACTGTCAACATAGTGCCACTTTTACTTTCTGTCAGAGCTAGGAAAAGTCTTTCCTTCCAGGCAAAGAGACAAGAGAGACACATCTTGCAATGCAACTGTGTCGTCCATGTTCTCTGAGTCCCAAACCCAGGATGGGCTTCCCAAACAGTGAGAGAACCAGAATTAGTAACTATTAAATACATTGTCTTTGTTTAAAAACATTTTAAGAAAGAGAGATACAGAGAGAAACACCAGAGCACTGTTTCAGCTCTGACTTAAAATGGTGCTGGGGATTGAACCTCGGAGTTTGAACCCTCAGGCATGAAAGTTTTGTTGGCATAATCATTATGCTGTCTCCTGCTTATAAGCTCATAAATACACTTTCAAGAACTGGTTTGGAACATTGTATTAGGCTAGTAGTGAGATTTCAGTGCCGAGTTATCTAAGCAAATCTAAAAAGAGAAAAGGAACAATAACAAATATCAACTCTGTACACAGACCCAGAGACACAGAGGTTTCTGATGGCAACAGGTAGGGGAAGACAAAAAAGCAAACCTTTTCACTATTTTTCCAAAAACGCCGGTTTCTCCCCTCTTTGTATCAATCACGTATGTTTATTCAATTCCTGCCAGAGTGTATTGAAATATGATCAGTGCCTGCCCCATCTGGAGATAGATGTGTTAAGGGAAGATGAGTCGAGAATACCTAAATTACTGTACTAGAGAAAAAATAATAATTCAAACCAAAGGTCTTTCTCCTTGTGTTTCTGAGTGATGAGGTCACTAGAACAGAATCAATTAACTAGTTAATTAATCAGAACTAAATTAATGGAGGAATCTTCTGGGAAATAAAGGTATTTATTTTTTTGAATGTTTTTTATTTATTTATTTTCCTTTTTGTTGCCCTTGTTTTTTTTTATTGTTGTTGTAGTAATTGTTGATGTTGTCGTTGTTGGATAGGACAGAGAGAAATGGAAAGGGGAGGGGAAGACAGAGAGGGGGAGAGAAAGACAGACACCTGCAGACCTGCTTCACCACCTGTGAAGTGACTCCCCTGCAGGTGGGGAGCCAGGGGCTCAAACTGGGATCTTTATGTTGGTCCCTGCGCTTTGCGCCATGGTGCGCTTAACCCGCTTTGCTACCATCTGACTCCCCAAGGTATTTCTTAATTGAGACTTCTCAGGAGGAGTGTGAAGTTGAATTCAGTGCTGTATCTGGCCGTGTCCTAGACAGATGCCTCTGTTCTGGCCCATTCGTGAGGTTTTTTCCTGTGGAGACATGATTCTCCCACATCAGTCACCTGAAGCACCAGCACTTTCTACCAAGAGACATTCACCCAATGACTATCAATTCAGAGGTCACCTCTTGTTAGAAAAAGCCTGGAGAGTGCTTTGATGCAGATGTCAGAATACTTTTCAAAGGGTAAGGTGTCAGTAACCAAGGCTTAGTGACAGATTTTCTCTAGAAAACTGCATTGACCTCCTAGCCTTCTCCTCGGTAAAGTGAAGATGAATTAGACCCACTCCACTCAGAATACAGCGCCATCCAGCCTCTTTGGTTTGCTTATTAATGAAGCCACTAAGCCATAATTCCCTCTCCTGTGAAATCGATCCTTTCTTTATATACATGCAGAGTAGAATAAAACTGACATGGACCCATGATCATATAGAGCCAGGATAGCGAACCATAGGTTGTTCATACGTTATATGGGCAGACTCCTGAATCACCAAATGTGATTATAGCCCTAGCAACATTATTTTAAAGCGAAAAGAACTGCCACTTGAACCTTTTTGTTGTTGTTGGTATTTTCTTATCCTAGATGGCATACCTAGAAATACCTGTTAATTTGTTTATTTTACTGTAACTAACTCTGGGGATTCCTAGCTCAACGGGTCAAGCGTACATGGCACGAAGCACAAGGATCCCAGTTCGAGCCCCTGACTCCCCATCTGCAGGGGGGTTGCTTCACAGGCGGTGAAGCAGGTCTGCAGGTGTCTATCTTTCTCTCCCCCTGTCTTACTTCTCCTCCTCTCCCCATTTCTCTCTGTTCTTTCAACAACAATGACATCAATAACAACAACAGTAACTACAATAAAAACAAAGGTAACAAAAGGGAAAAAAAAAAGTATAAAACACGAAGCTGGCAAGATAACTCACCTGGGAGTGTACCTGCTTTGTCATGCACACAGCTCAAGTTCAAGTGTGTCACTTTCTCTCTCTCTCTCTCTCTCGCTCTCTCTCCCTCTCCCTCTCCCTCTCCCTCTCCCACCCTCCTTCTGCCTCTCTCTTTCTGTCTGAAAATCAGCCCAGGATGGTGAAGCCCAGGTAGTGGCCAAAAATAAACAACCAATAAAGAAAATTTTAAAAAAACCCACAAAAATAAGACATATTAGTACACAGCACTAAGTTAAGATTTAAAATAGATAAAGTGTGTATGGTAAAATACATTACAACAACATAGGCTATGCAATGGTGATAAACCCTAGAATATGAGTAACTTAGAAGAGAAAAGGTTTATTTGTTGCCTCCCACACAGGCAAATCCTTAGCTAAAAGATCTCCATAATGACTTTCATAAATATTGTTTACTTAGAGCTCTTCCATCCTAAGACACTGAAATCTTTGAAAAACTTGAGCTCTGCTTTCCCAGTAAAAGGGAGGGAAAAGTATAAAAAGGTGAAATATAAACTCGTATTGTCTCAGTCTTGAAAACATCTAAGTGACCCAAGCACAGTCTCATTACAGGGAAGCTAGAAGATGTCCAGAGAAAGAGAATAAACACTCACTGCTACAGATGCATGGTCTTCTGAGTTCAACAGATGATGGGTGGATTCCTCAGGGCACCATGGGAAAACTACGTGTCACCATGCTGTCACCATCTGTAAAATAGGAATGACAAAACGCCTCACAAGGCAGCTGTGGTGATTCAGTCACTCACCTGTGCAGATCACTGAAACTGATGTGAATGTAAGGCAATCATTGTCACTGGTACTAGTTTAACAATTCAAGGTTTCTATAGCTTACCCTAAGTCTAAAGCAGATATTGAGACTTTTCTAGATTTTAAAACCATCCTGTGAAGTTCTGAACTTACACACTTTCAAGGTTTTTTTCGCAGTTGAGCAAAGACTTCACATACAAACACCCACCTTAAATTTTCCACAGCTCTATTTAGTCAGTCCTCACTACTTTCTAAGGAATGCTTCAGCTGAAAAACTGTTTTAATGACCTGATTGCTACCCTGTAGAGTTCTGTTGTGTTACTTGCTTTTTAATTTTCTTATTTGCATTTTGCCCTTATTTGTGAAACAATGGACTGAAAGCTTTACAGATAAAATTCTGCTTAACAAATGTTTTATTCTTTCTGAACGTCTGCTCTGTTTTCAGAAACTAGACTGGAAAAAGTTTAATCCCTGAATGCTTTAATAAGTCATGGAACCTCAGTGAAAGCATTTCTATTCAGCGCTGCTTCACCTCATTAAAGTATCCAATTTAGTGCAGGTAAGGGAATATACCCTGTATACTAAGAATTGTTAAGCCAGGGACGTGGCAGTGGAGCCCCCTGTAGAATGCACAAATTACTGGTCCGAATGACCCAGGTTCAAGCCCACAGTCCCCGCCTTCGAGGGGTTGGGGGGAAGCTTCAAAAGTGGTAAAGCAATGTTCCAGATGTCTCTCTTTCTCTCTCCCTCACTATCCCCTCTTCCCCTCTCAAGTTCTCTCTGTGCAAACATCTATTTGATAAAAAAATAAATAAATAAGAATTGCCAGGTTCAGATGCAGAAAAAAAATAATTCCACTTTCCCACTTCCTGAAAGTACCAAACAAGTGTCTCATGAAGAAAAAGTAGACAAGAACAGTAGTGTCACTTTTTCTCATGATGCCTTTAAGATTCAGTTCACAGCATAAAGATCTGTCAATGCAATCTTTATTTATTTATTTATTTATTTTTAATTTAATATTTATTTCTTTTTGTAGCCCTTGTTGTTTTATTGTTGTAGTTGTTATTGCTGTTGTTATTGATGCCGTCATTGTTGGATAGGACAGAAAGAAATGAAGAGAGGAGGGGAAGACAGAGAGGGAGAGAGAAAGACAGACACCTGCAGACCTGCTTCACCACTTGTGAAGCGACTCCCATGCAGGTGGGGAGCCGGGGGCTCGAACCAGGATCCATAAGCTGGTCCCTGTGCTTTGCGCCACGTGCGCTTAACCCACCCGCCCGACTCCCTTGTGTCAATGCAATCTTGAGAGCAGGAAGAAAAGGCAGCTGCTGACTCACTAGGAAACTGCTGTTGCTCCTGGAGCATGTACTGTCTTTCAGGGTTTGGATTAACTCAAGACAGATTCTTTCCCTCCTGTGCTTTGTCACAAATCACTTCCAGCAACTCCAAAGGTACCGCAAAGAAGCAGTCAACACCCACAGAGGAGTTATTTCAAACGAAATAGGAAGCACTCCGACTGCTTCTGCACTACCTCTGCTCTGTCTCTTAATGAATGTTTTTGAAAGATGGGGCGGCTTTGCTCATTTCAGAGTTCCTGAAACTGTGCTTGTGCATATATCAACCTCCAAAAAGACAAAATTATTGAATTACTGTCTGAGAAAATAGGAATCTAGCCACTAGCACGATTCCCTCTTCCACATTCAGTGGGTATTGTTCTCTTTTAACTGAGAGACAATTCCCACTCAAGTGTGGTCAACTTCCAAAAGGTTTTCTGGCAATCACAAAGCACAAAAATCCCAGCTGCCTGACTGCAAGCCCATCTCTCTCATTTTGATCTGCTTCCTTCTCCAACTGCACCAAAAAAAGAAAAATACTTTGGGGAAGAAGAGGGGAGGAGTGGAGAGGGCATTGGGTCCTAGTGCATGATGATGGGAAGAGGACCTACGTTGGGGGTGAGAGGTTTCTGCAGATAACTATCATAGATAAAAAGTTGTATCCATGTGTCAACAACAGCACTGTAAACTATTATCCTCCTCACCATAAAATAATAAAAAGGAGAAAGTAATAATAATGGAAAAACAGGGAGCCGGGCCGTAGCCAGCAGGTTAAGCCACATGGCACGAAGTGCAAGGACTGACATAAGAATCCCTGTTGGAGGTGGGGGAATCCCTATTCGAGCCCCAAGTTCGATTTTGAAGCGAGTTCATTTTAACTTGCGTTGACATTGACCTGTAAGTATGACTTCAACAGAATCAACTCTTGGAACCCAAGATAATTACCAGAGCAAAAAAGGATTGTACTGATAATGTGCCAGCAATTTTTCATGGTCCAGAAGGGCATGGGACACATAGCTGCTTGTCCTGGATAACTCATTTCTGACCTCTCAGTCTCAGTTCCTCACTGGCAGAATGAGATATACCTGACCAAGTCTTGAGAGTAATTAGAGCATGAGTTAAGGGCTGTGTCTATCACATTTTGCTACCTCATTTCTAGGGTAAAATGAAAGTAATAAAGAATAGGATGCAGTATTGTTCAAGTTCATTGCGGATATAAGACAAATACACCTATTGGGCAAAAAGTATACCTGAAAACCTTTGAGTTGCAATGAATGATAGGTTCTATTTCAGTCAGAGATGACCCATTTCATGAAATGTGACTCAAGAAAAACCATGAAAACAAACTTGATCAAATGTGCCACAGTCTACCAGATTATCCACGATACTTTAGGTGAAATCATGAGCTCTTTAAAACTCTAGTGCATGGCAAAAGGACTCTGAATTCCTGAGGCTCTGGGGTCCTGAGTTCAAATCCCTACCACCACCATAAACTAGAGCTGAGCAGTGCTCTGATAAACAAATAGATAAGCAAACAAATAAATAATAAAACACCCAGTGTACCTGAAAGTACTAAGGTTAGGCTATCATCTGATAATGCTTAACAACCTACTTTAATATATCTGACCCTTCTAGTACTCATAAAAATGCTGCAAAATATTTTGTAAGGGACTAAGGAGTTCTCCTGGCTCAGAAGAAATGGACAGCTAGCTGCTAACATGGAAATATGGGAATTCAAGTACGGTGGAAAGAGGAGACAGAATCATAGCCACTGAGAAGCCAGCAATGAAAAAGGAACTAGGCCCATCATGTCTGTTTGGGAATCTGTGGACTCCCCGACTAGGGCCCCAGCTGATGGGGTGGCCTGATAGTGACTAAAGAGTCATCATTAAAGTATGCCAGTCTCTTGCCCTTATTCAGCTTTTGCAGTCCAAACAGACAAGATGGGCCTACATCTCGAATAGATCCCTCTCTCCATTGTTACCTGTTTTTCTCCACTAGGGAAAGAGAAAGGCAGGCTGGGAGTACAAATTGACCTGTCAATGCCCATGTTCAGCAGGGAAGCAATTACAAAAGCCAGACCTTCCACCTTCTGCATCCATAATGACCCTGGGTCCATACTCCCAGAGGGATAAAGAATAGGAAAGTGGGTATTGGGCGCAAAGCACAAGGACCTGTGTAAGGAACCTGGTTCCAGCCCCCGGCTTCCTACCTGCAGGGGAGTCACTTCACAAGCAGTGAAGCAGGTCTGCAGGTGTCTATTTTTCTCTCCCCCTCTCTGTCTTCCCCTCTTCTCTCCATTTCTCTCTGTCCTATCCAATGATGACATCAATAACAACAACAATAATAACTACAACAGTAAAGCAACAAGGGCAACAAAATGGAATAAATAAATAAATAAATAAATAAATAAATAAAAATATTTTCTAAAAAAGAATAGGAAAGCTATCAGGGGAGGGGATGGGATACAGAGTTCTGGTGGTGGGAACTGTGTGAAGTTGTACCCCTCTTATCCTATGATTTTTGTCAGTGTTTACATTTTATAAATAAAATTTTTTAAAAGAATATCATAAAAGTAAAGCACAGCTATAAAAACTTACCACAAACAAAAAAAATACATAAATACCCAGCAGTGAAAATGCCTATATGGTAAAGAAGAAGGAGAAGAAGAAGAAGAAGAAGAAGAAGAAGAAGAAGAAGAAGAAGAAGAAGAAGAAGAAGAAGAAGAAGAAGAAGAAGAAGAAGAAGAAGAAGAAGAAGAAGAAGAAGAAGGAGAAGAAGAAGAAGAAGAAGAAGGAGCTAAGTGACAAAAACATAAGACAGAATTCTAAACACAGTTAACAGAGAGCAGCTCCGACTTTAGAGAGACAGTATTCAATCTACTGACCTAAGTTTTCCTCAGTGTAACATCTTCCAAGGACACAACTGAGCCAAGTATCTGGGTGAAGCCCAAATTGATATTGGAAATTTCAGTGGCCCCAGTCGTGAGAAAATGCCTCAAATGCAGACGGTTAAATAAGTACTTCTCTTAGCTCTTCACTGAACGTTTCCTCTATATGAGAAGCCTACAGTTTGAGAAACTCCTATGTGAGAGTATGTTAATTTGAATAAACACACAAAAGTTGAATAGTAAACTCACAATAGTGAGCATTTATCGAGCACTTGTTATATAGCAAGTATAGGTTCAGTGGTCTGGGAGGTGGTACAGTAGATAAAGCACTGGACTCTCTAGCATGAGGTCATGAGTTCAGTCCAAGGCACCACATATACCAGAGTTATGTCTGGTTCTTTCTCTCTCTCTTCTTATCTTTTTCATTTATAAATAGATAAATAAAATCTTTTTTAAAAAAAGTATCAAGCTCCAAGTATATATTAAATACTTTTATTTATTCTTTCTATCTGGCTAGAGACCTCTGGAGGCAACAGCACTCACAACTATTTTCCAAATAGGAGGGCATTGCACATACAGCTTCAGTGACTTGTCCAAGGAGACAGAACTAATAAGTAGGAGAAATAGAATTTGAGAAACGCCGGACTGACTCTAGGGCGTCACCACTTTGCTGCTCTAAGTTCCATCGCTTATCCCAGCTGCTAAATTTCCCTGAAGTGGCTCTTGTTGAGTCGCAATACTCCAGAGAAAACTGGAGTTAATTTTGGATGTCCAGGGTATATTTTCCTATACTACATTCTTTGAAATGATCTCTTCAAGGATATCTATAAACACATTGTGCGGGCCTGGGGTGATAGCGGTGATGCAAAAAGACATTCATGCCTGAACCTCTAAGGCCCTAGGGTCAAATCCCCATAAACCAGAGTTGAGCACTGGTAATTAGCAAACTGAGCAAGGCTATTTTCACTGAAATAAGTTTGGAAGCTGGGTAGTGTCCCCTCTGGTAGAGTTACCATGCACATAAGCGCTTCAGTGGCTATGAGGAGTGCTCAGTAAATGAGAAGTGCTCAAAGAAAATTGTTTCCCTCTGTTTTGCCCTGCATTCAAGAAACACACTTGATAACAGAACTTTCCTTGTTTTAAACCATGCATCAGCTGACATTCTAGACAGAGGCATGTGTAGAACTTCAACTGGGAAGAAGCAGGTCCAGAGGTCTATATAGCGACACACACATGGCTTGGGGGATGTGTGGGCACTGATTCCTGTATGAAAGTAGAGAAACTAAGACACAGGTGACAGCCAAGCCCAAGATGATGCAGTGGTTCTCCACTAGGGATGATTTTGCCCCTAGCACACATTGGGGGATGCCTAGAAAGTGTCATAACTAGGGATGGGTTGCTATTTACATCTCACAGTGATCAAAAATGCACACAAATAAGACTCAGTGCACAGGCATCTGCCCAGAACAAAGAATTGCCCTATCCAAGATGTCAATACTGAGAAAATATTCCTTAAAGGAAATAACACTATCTGTTTCTGATCAGTAACTGGAGAGAAGGCCTGTTCACCAGACTTGCCCATTAATAAATAGTTGTATCCAAAGTTGGAACAGGAGGCTGGGTGGTGGCGCATCTGGTTGAGTGCACATGTTACAGTGCACAAGGACCAGGGTTCAAGCCCCTGGTCTCCACCTGAAGTGGGAAAGCTTCACAAATGGTGAAGCGGGGCTGCAGGGGTCACTCTTCCTTTCTCCCTCTCTGACATCCCCTTCCCTCTCGATTTCTGGCTGTCTCTATCCAAATTAATAAACAAAGATCATTAAAAAAAAGTTTTTTTTTAAAGTTAGAACAAATGACGCTGGAAAAAAAAAAAGTCACTATGGGAACTATGGTGGTTATCCTTTGGGGGAGGACAAATATTTTTGTTACTTATTTATTTTGGATAGAGACATAAAGAAATATAGAGTAAAGGAAGAGGCAGAGAAGAGGCAGAGGGAGGGAGACATTGACAGCACTGCTTCACCACTTGAAAAGCTTCCCCAGAGGTGGGGACAGGGGGCTGAACCCAGGTCCTTGCACACTGTAACATGTACTCAGGTGCGTGTGCTGCTGCATGGCCCTGAAGCATCCTTCTCTACTTGAGAATAGACAGGAAGAGAGAGAGACACCTACAGCACTGCTTCACTGCTCATGAATCTTCCCTGCTGCAGGTGGGAACCAGGGGCTTGAATTCAGGACCCTGTGCATAGTAACATGTGCATTCTACTGAGTGTGTCACTATCTAGCCTCCTCTCTCTAGTTTCTGTAGTGTCTTTTCTATTAATATCCTGGTATTTTGTCCTATGACAAGCCTCCCTGGTTCAGGAAGACCAGCTGGATTCAATCTTAGAGATAAACAAGAGGAAATGATCAATTTAGGCATCCTAGTTAGTGAGCACATGTGTTACTGACCCATAATCACGGAGGATCTGTCCCTTTCCCTAAGTGCAACAACTGGCTGAACAGTTAGCAAAACTGTGTTACGACGAAAATTTTGGGATCTTTAACATCAAAGTCCCTGCAACCCAGAATAAGTAGAAGAATCTCATCCTCTAGGTTTGTAAGGAATTGTTAGATTAAAGCAGGATGTGGCAACATTTGGCATATAAATAAAGCCACTAGGAATTAACCAAAGAGGGCCCAGGAATGACATCCTGTCTCTAGTCCACAGAGCCTCCCTGGATGTCAGATAAACAGCAACATTCTTGGTGGTCATAGATTCCCAAAACTCAGTGCACATCTGTCCAGCCTCAGAGCTCTCAAAGTTTTTCCACGTTCCAAGTTTAGAGTAACTACAGAAGGAGCCATCTGCCACTGAGCGTCTGCTTAGAGTTGGACCCGCTCCATCTCTGCCAGGTGCCTGATAGTCACACAGTCTGAAAGCCCCCATGTCTAAATTACATGGGAACCAAGGACCTTGGCTTCCAAAATGATCCAATTAAGAAATATTTTTAGAGCTTGGCTTGATTTTAAACTTTAGGGGAGATTATTATTACATAATCGGCAGTCTCTGAAACATAATCCAATTGGATATACTCTTTAAGCTGGTCCTTTCTCCCTGTGGTTTGGTGACTGAATTAATGTCATAAGATCTGTGTATTCAAACTTTTTTTCAGAATTAGTACAACCTTTAATTCCAGCATAACAGCATTATGACACTTTGGTTAAATTTAATAGTTTCTAAGAAGCAAGGAAATATTGCTTTGTGATATTTATTCTAATAATGAAGTATGTGAACTAATGCATTCTAAATACAACCCTTCAAAGAGTTAACTATGAAACACACAATGTACACTCAATAAATCAAACTATTTAGCACAGTTATTTTAATGCAAAAATAGAATCCTACATTTTTCAAGGATTAAAACCTTGTCTTCCACCTACTTATATATGTAGTATGCTAAATGCATAGTAAAAATTTATTAAATAACTCAAAAAAGAAAGATAAATTTTATTACCCTGCAGTGTTAATAAGAGTGGCAATAATAGTTAATACCTATTACGGACTTTGTATTTGAAAGGCAAACGTAGTACTAAGCACACTTTACACACACACTTTTTCAAGTAACCATCTAAGGTCATTTCTGACATAACCACAGTTTACAAATAGAGTGGCTGAAACTCACAGAGCTCATGAATTTATCTCAAGGACATGAGGTTAGTGAACAGAAAATTGGAGTCACAAACTCAAATTTTTTTAACACAAGAGCTCACTGCCTTAAATATTGTTTTCTACCAGTAATAAGTACACCTCTCTATTAGATTTCCTATTAGCAGTGGACTCTGTAGAAAGGAATGTTTATGTATTCAAGACTTCCAGACAATAAACTGCTCTTTTAACTTACACATACTAACTATGCTAGATGCCTTCTAGGACACCAACTCTTCTAAATCTCTCCTGCCTTGTTATGGAAAAACTGTTTCAGTCCTCTTGAAATAAAAACTTCTAGCTTCATGTATTCAAGTGCTCAGTCCAAACTTCCCAAGTTCTCTCTACAAAGTCACAGAAGTCTCTTACTCAGGAACAAACCAGGAGTTATTATTTTGTTTGTCTGAAGAGGCTAAGAAAGCGGAGGCTGTACATGATACCTTGTGTAAGTACCAGGGTTCAAATCCACTTGCAGCGGAAAGCTTTACAAGCAGTGAAGCAGTTCTATAGATATATGCTCTCTGCTTCTCTCTGCCTCTCACCCACTGCCAATACAAAAAAAAAAAAAGAAGAAGAAAGAAAGAAAGGAAGGAAGAAAGAAAGAAAGAAAGAAAGAAAGAAAGAAAGAAAGAGAGAAAGAAAAAAGAAAAGCCCTTCGGGAACAGTGGAGTTATATAAACACCAAGCTATGGTTGCAATAAAAAGGGAGAGAGAGAGGGAGGGAGGGAGGGAGAGAGAGAGAGAGAGAAAAAGAGAGAGAGAGAGAGAGGAAAATGACACTAGCATCAGTATTCACAGGCTATTTAAAAAACAATGTCGTCTAAATAATCAAATTCAATACTTTCTATATATATAATGGGTTTAAGAAGAGATGAGACTTCAGAGTTCTGACAAAATCGGAACTAGATCCTCATTTCCCTCTCCACTGACATCTTTTTCCACTGCTTCATATTCCCTCTCCCTAAATTTCTTCAAGGCCAACAAATACCAATCTTACATGCAGGTGATCCAAGGATTTTTCCAGTGACCCTGCTTTCCAAGACGCTTTCTAAAAATGGAGAAAGAGACTATTTATAGCCCTTTTTTCAAGGTGCTTTTGAAATATCTAATTATCCAATGACCCACACAAGAGCTTGAGGTGGCAAAGGACAGTGGACTTGGCTATGTGTCTTGTATTCATTCACGTGATGATCAAAACTCCAGCACTTAGACAATGAATGCTCAGGGTGAGGATGGTAGGATAGGAAGGCAAACATCTGTGCTTGTCATTTAAACAGATGCTGAGGGCAGGGGAACAAAAGAAACCTTTGAATTCCTTTTAACCCATTCAAGGTAGGTAACAATAGGTTTAATCTCCAAAGGACACCAGCAAATCTAGCAAAAGTTGCTTGGCGCAGAGTTTTCTATTCTATTTCATTTGACTTGATGTGTTCTTTCTAAATGTTCCAGTGCAGAAGAGTACAGTTCTGAGTTGTGCAAGAGACTCCACCTGGCAGCATTTGTAATACAGTCCGCACAACTTTGAAATGTTTCCATCTACCAAATTAGGCTATTTCCATCTGGCAGACACTGCTACTTGCTGGGGAAGATGAGTGGATCTGAGACAACTAGTGCTGCTTTTCAAGGTCTCTATTCAATGCAAGCAACCTACTCATGCCCAGTGCAACATGGTTTCATGGCTTCTTCTTCTTCTAGCGTTTGCCCTTCTTCCGTAGCCAGTCAACAGCGTCAGGTTGAGCCTGATGTCAAGTTTCGAGACCTCCTTTGAATCTGGAGAGGTGGCAGTCATTGACTATGTGGGTCATAGTCTGTCTGGAGCCGCAGAGGCAGTTCAGGTCGTCTCTGGCTCCCCAGCGATGGAACATAGCGGTGCACCGGCCATGGCCTGTTCGATAGCGATTGAGGAGGGCCCAATCATAACGTGCCAGGTCAAAGCCGGGTTGATGCTTGCAGGGGTCTGTGATGAGGTGTTTGTTCTTTACCTCGGCTGACTGCCAACTCTGTTTCCAAGAGTCTGGAACAGAGAAGTTCAGTGTAGGCATAGGGGACCAGATTGGGTGACAAGACGTCAAGCGTTGGACAGGGTGGGCGAAGATATCCGCGTATATTGGCAGGTCGGGTCGAGCGTAGACATTTCATGGCTCTAAGAATACAGTAACAGCACCGTTTTGATGGCCCAGAGTGAAAGATTAACTATTCTGGAAAAAGCCAGACAAGGCAAAATTATGATCATGATTCTTGGGATCTGGCTTCATGAATTAACAGGCATGAGCCAATGTGTTCTGCAAAACAATGATAAAAGGAGGCACACAGTAGAGCACAAAAGTCATCAGAGTATGAAATATTTCCATTTTCCCTTTTCTCTGTTTTTAACTGTGTTGCATAAGCGGGTGATATCAGAGAAAGATGCAATGAGGCAGCTTTATGCTTAAGGCACCATCAAAGGGTCTAGTCTTGCATTAGGAACCTCAAGCAGAAACAAGCAGTGGGAACGTGCCAGCTCTTCAAACTCTGTCCTTGCTGGTGTGGTTCTGAAGACACATTTGGGTTCATCAACCACTAAGGTTTCCTTCTGTCATTATGAGAGTTACGTCTTCATACCTTTGAAGCTTCACTCTACTACCTTCATCTTTCCTTACAGTCCACGAACTGAGATGTCACATTCTTCTTCAGAAACTACATCCCTTTCTGAGTTACTGCTACACATACTAGGAAAATGGAGAGCTTCCATGAGTCACTATGTGAAAGGCATTTCTTTCACTTTTATGTAGAACTCTAAAATACACCCCAGGCCCCATTTTCTGCCTTCAATTTCATTTCAAATGACAAAACTTCGGGACCTGAACATGTCATATTAACAACACTGACTTCCCATACCGTTTCTTGTCAATTTATTATCATAGTCACATTGTTTCTTGTCAATTTTAGTATTTCCATTCACTGCACCCCAACAAAGCAAAGGAAGTTTAAACATCCTTGGAGCTACAACTCTTCTATCCATTTCTTCCCTCATTCTTTTTTGCTCTACATTCTTTCATCTTTGGGGGGAATCCTACTCACATTCTTCCCAGGTATAAAACTGAAAGACAGCATGCATTATTAAACCAAAGCATATTTCCCTGAACCACCGAAATATCTTGTCATTCTAGGGTGATCTCTCTGCCCATAAGGACATTTTTTTCCCCAGATGTTCAGAAAAGGCTCCTTCTCACTCTCTTTATTCATGCGCTTATTCTCAATTATTTCCAGCAATCCCACTGAGTACTTAATCAAATAAGACAACCCAAGGCTTTCCCAAACATGCCCCCCCAGATGCAAAATTAAGGGAAAAGAGGGGCAAATTATCAAAGAGATAATGGTCACACCATGCAAAATTTGAGAAAAATATTAATCAACACATCCAGGAAGCTTAATTAGCTCCAATTATGAGAATGGGGAAAAAAAGCAAATTCATCATAGTAAAAATGTTAAAAGATGAATACAAAAGTAAAATCCTGACAGTAGCAAGAAAATATGAACTTTATTCTTTCATCGGGGTTATTTAAACGGCTTGGGCTGCACCCACAGGAATCATTAGCTCTTATCAGATCTTTCTTTTCCTAGAAGTTGGGAGAAAAAAGAGAGAGAGAAACTAGAGCTGTGCTCCACCATTAGTGAAACATCCCCCATCTAGGTGCTTCCAGGTTGGTGACAGAGAATTTATAACCGAGTTCTTGAGCATGCATGGTTAAGTGTATAACCTACTAGGAGGCCTATCTCCTGCCTCCAGTATCATTTTGAAAAGTAGATAGTGCTGCCTTGCTGTGTGTGCTACAGTCTCTTTCACTTACTCTCTCTACCTTCTCTGTCTCTATTTAAAAAAAAAAAAAGCATTAATACAAAAATCTTATAATATCTTCTAAGAAGGTAAGATACCCCTACAGTTACACATGTCCCATCCCCTCCATTGGGAAATTCCTTGTTCTTTATCGCTCTGTGAGTATGACCAAAATTCTTTCTGGGGTGGAGAAGGTGGGAGGTCTGGCTTTTGTAATTGTTTCTCCACTGGGCATGGGTGTTGGCAGGTGGGTCCATACCCCCAGCCTGTTCCTGTCTTTCCCTAGTGAAGTAGTCCTGAAGTCTCACTACCTCTCCAGATTCAAAGGAGGTCTCGAAACTTTACATCAGGCTCAACCTGATGCTGTTGACTGGCTACGGAAGAAGGGCAAATGCTAGAAGAAGAAGAACTACTCAAGATGTCAGCTTCAGGGTTTTCTTTTGTTTGTTTGTTTCCTTTTAGGTCACAAACCAGGGAAATGGCAAAGTATACTAGGAGCTTTTTTAAAACAAATTTTTCTTTATAAAAAGAAAATACTGACAAAATCATAGAATAATAGGGGTACAACTCCACACAGTTCCCACCACCAGAACTCTGTATCCCCTCCCCTGATAGCTTTCCTTTCTTTATCCCTCTGGGAGTATAGACCCAGGGTCATTATGGGATTCAGAAGGTGGAAGGTCTGGCTTCTGTAATTGCTTCCTCACTGAACATGGGCATTGTCACTGGTCATCTCCATTAGGAACAACATAATATACCCCTTTGTGGGCTCCCATAGGACTTTGCCCTGAACATGGATCAAAAGCCATAGAGAATGTTCCACTCTCTGAAGGAAGGCTGACAACATACTCTGTCTACCACCTGAGGAAGATGGGTCCTGAAATTGGGGCAGCTTAGAACATTCCTACTCATGACCACACAATGCGAGCTCAGACCTAGAGGAATGCAGAGGTCACTTAGACTCCTAAACAGAATATGGGCCCCAGATCAAATCAGTGGGGTCTATAGTCAACAAAAAATATTTTTTTAAAAAAAAAACATATTTTAGTTCTAATCCCCAATGTGATTATGTTTTGAGATGGGAATTTAAGATGCAATGAAAATTAAGTAATCATGAAAGCGAGTCCTCATTCATAAAAGATGTTTATAAGAAAAGTTCTCTCACTCCAAGCTGGAGATGTCAATCTTCCAACCCCAAAAGTCTGGTGAGACTTTTTCTAACATATGGGATTATTTAGTTCCTCTTTACACAGAGCTTTCTACAACAAAGTTACAGACCCTGTATATAGGATGGGGCCTAGGGGACAGGATACATGTATACACATATCCAGGAGTTAGGGGCAACTGTATATATTTCAAAGTAAAAAAGCTTAATAGTCCTCTGGGATTAGAGTTAGAAGTTTTTAGCTAAAGAGCCTAGTAGAAAGGCCTAAGGAGTTAAGGTATAGAGCAATACAGTACTGCTATACATCTTAACTCTTTCAGCCACCAGATTCCAGATGCTACCATTATACCAACCAGACTTCCCTGGGCAGACAATGTGTCCTGGAGCCCCACTTCCCCAGAGCCCTGTCCCACTAGGGAAAGAGAGAGACAGGCTGGGAGTATGGATCAATCTGCCGATGCCCATGTTCAGCGGGGAAGCAATTACAGAAGCCAGACCTCACACCTTCTGCACCCCATAATGATCCTGGGTCCATACTCCCAGAGGGATAAAGACTAGGAAAGCTATCAGGGGAGGGGATAGGATACGGAGTTCTGGTGGTGGGAATTGCGTGGAACTGTATCTCCTCTTATCTTATTGTCTTGTCAGTATTTCCATTTTATAAATAAAAATTATTTAAAAAAATTCAAAAAGAAATGCATAAAGAAAGCACCGTAAGTTTTCTAATCAAATATTTATAACTTAGACTTAGGTACCCTGCTCTCCAACCTCCCTACTTAACTTCCCACAGTCACTATCCACTCAACTAACTACACAAAAGAAGGTAAGTAAGATACATATCTCAGTCTCTTCTAATAACATCAACATTATTGTCACTTCTCGATAATCTTCAGAAGAAACACTGTACACAGCTGGCCAAGAGATATACTGGCAAATATATATATCACCTACAGGACAACTATTATGTTTGTGACAGCCTTCATTAGAATCACCAAACAAGTCAATGCAGTAAAACTCCAGGTTACCTTAGACCCCACTAAAATCCCAGGTGTATTTCCTCCCTAACTTGAGGTCATATGCCATAAACCTACCACTAGTGTGGATACAACAAATAACATTCAATGCTTTAACAACAGGGAGTGTTGAAGTTTTCTGATCCCAGACTTGTTATTGGAAATCCTACTGAGTACCTTTGTGTTGGTCTGCTTCTAAATCCTGCTTATAAGACCTTCTGTTTTGATCATCACATTAGGTTCCCTTATATTACTTACAATGTATTCTGTTTACATAACCACTGTTAACTAAGCACTCCCCTGCCTCAGGGACATTGGTTTAATCCTCACTGGTTTGTGCTTTTCCCTTCTCCCCGCCCCCATCCTATGTACTTCCTTGTTCCTGACTCTTCCGCCTCAGGAGAGATGCAGGACAGAATTGTGTTGTGATTAGAAGAGATTAGATTGTTGAACTGCATCCCCGCTCATCAATAAAGAGATGCTGCTTCCCAGCTCAGCCACGAGTCCCTGGTCATCTCTCTCTCCAGCCCGCGAAGCCAGCACAACACCTTTGCACCTGTGTTTTTCGGGGGTCGGGCGGTAGCGCAGCAGGGTTAAGGGCACATGGCGCAAAGCATAAAGACCTGAGTAAGGATCCCGGTTCCAGCCCCCGGCTCCTCACCTACAGAGGGGTTGCTTTACAAGCAGTAAAGCAGATCTGCGGTGTCTATCTTTCTCTCCCCCCCTCTGTCTTCCCCTCCTCTCTCCATTTCTCTCTGTCCTATCTAACAACAACAATGTCCATAACAACAATAATAATAACCACAACAACGATAAAACAACAAGGGTAACAAAATGGGAAAATGTAGCCCCCAAGATCAGTGGATTCGTGGTGCAGGCACCGTAACCAGTGATAACACTGGAGGCAAAATAATAATAATAGTTATATGTGTGTGTGTTTTGCTTGTTATTTGTCTACAAGGTACACTCTTTTGACTAATTTTCCATGAGGCCTGTATTTCAGGCTCTGTTCTATTATCACAAAATCCTGCTCGAAGGCAAAGTCTGGATATTTCAGAGATTTCTGCCCACACAATACAAGGTTGGATCCCCTATATATATGAATGCCTAGATATGCCCTAAGGGTCTGGAGATTGTGATGGGATAACTATAATAGACTCATCAAAAGAATATACCTGACATTTGGATCTTGGCAGTTTTAAGCACCTTTACCCTGATGTTTTCTCCCTTAGAAATGCACTTTGTCTATGTAATGTTGTTTTGTCTGAACGATGTTACGTAATATGTAAGTTTTACAAACAATTACTCCTTGCAGCTTGGGGTAAACAATTAATTGTATTAATATTTTTTCTTCAAGTGTGGAAGCTACTCTCTGCCCTGACCCACCTTTCTAATCCTGTTCTCAGCTCTGACACCGTCTTCTCAGACAATATCTATGTCCATCTTCATGTTAGCTATCAAGCTCCAGCAAAAATTACCAAAGTCATGGGCCCTAGGAACATGCCTAAAATAGACATCCTAGCTTCTTTTCTCCCTAAACTCCCTATTCTAATCTGCTCTACTCCTACTTTTTGATTCTTGTTTTATTAAACATTTTGTCCTGCTTTATATCTTACTGCCTTTCAGCCACCAAGTTGCAGTTCTCTCTGCATGTGTGTGTGTCTGTGTGTGTGAGTGTGTGTGTGTGTGTGGGTGTGGGTGTGGGTGTGGGTGTGTCCCATGTCAGCAGAAAGATTATGTGAAGACAAAGTAATCACCTACAAACCAGAAAAGTTGCTTTTCTATGAAACCAAATCAGTTGGCCTTTTGATGCTGGACTTCCCAATCTGTAGAACTATTTGAGATAAATTTCCATGGTGGCAAGAGTTCACTTGGATAGTGTACCACATTGCACTGTGCACAACCCAGGTTCGAGTACAACCCCCGTCACACTGAAGGAAGTTTTGGTGCTGTGGTCTGCTTTATTCTCTGTCTCTGTCTCTTCCTGTGTGTCTTCATGCTTCTCTGCTGAATAAGAAAGAAGAAGAGAGAAAAAGCAAAGAAAAAAGGAAGGAGGGAGGAACAGAAGGAAGGAAAGGAGGGAGAAAGATTTCTATTGTTAAATCATAAGAACTGTGGTAGGTATTTTGTTATGGAAACCCAAGTGGATTAAAATAATCAGAAAAAGAAAAACTATAAGTCATCATAAGAAAGGAGGGAAATCATCAGACTATTCTAACGCATACACATAGAATCATGCACAAAACTAATTGGGATTTTCTAGAAATCAAAGTTAGCTCAATACTTGAAAACCAGAAAAGCTACAGGATCATTTTAGCAGATGCAGAAAAAAAAACAATTGACAAAATATAGTTATGATTAAAAAGCAAAAAATAGTCAACTACCAGTAAGCAGACAAAAACATTTTCAACTTCACAAGGCTTCTGCAAAAATAATAATAATAATAATCCATGGTGAATATTATATTTAAAAGTAACAATTCTTTCTACCTAAGATCAGGAGCAAGACAAAAACAACTGCCTTACCTGGTCCTATTCAACATTATAATGTTGGAGGCTCTAATTAGAGAATCAGATAAGAAAAACAATAACAAGGTTAAAAAAAAAAGAAGTAGTAAAGTTATTCCTATTAGCATGTACAGAGTATTGTATGTAGAACATCTTTACGAAGGAACTCAAAATAATCAGAATGAAATAAATGCATTATAACTGCAGGATGCAAGCTCAATGCCCAACATCTATTGTATTTCTGTACATTAGCAATGAAAAATCTGAAGCTAAAACAAGGAAAACAAGTCCATTCATAATGTAATTAAAACAACAACAACAAAAAAAAGCCAAGGAATAAATTTAACAAAAGAGTTGCAAAAGTCATGCTCTGAACACAATAAGATATTGTCAAAAGAAACTGGGGGCTGGGTGGTGGCGGATGAGCATACAGGTTACCAGACCTCTAGAGCTCAGGTTACAGCCACCTGCAGGAGGAAAGCTTCATGAGTGGCGGTGAAGTAATGCAGCAGGTGTCTCTCTTTCTTTTCCATCTGTCCTGCCTTCTCAAGTCCCCTCTGTCCTCCCAAATAAAAAAATAATAAAGTCTTTATAAAATGAAACTGGGGAATGTTATGCATGTACAAACTATTGTATTTACTGTTGAATGTAAAACATTAATTCGCCAATAAAATATCTCTGCGTGTCGAGCAGTTCATGTGTATGAAATGAAAGATTTAATATTGTTTGATTGCAATACTCCCAAAGTTGACCTACAAAGTCAATGTATTCCAAAGGGTTCAATTTCTTGGTTATCTTTCCCTTGCCTTCCCACCTCAACATAAACAATCTTGCTGGGTGGGAGTAGATAGCATAATTGTTATGCAAAGAAACTCTCCTGCCAAAGTTCCAGGTTCAATCCCTTGCACCACCATAAACCAAAGCTGAGCAGTGCTCTGATAAACAAACAAATAAATAAATAAATAAATAAATAAAGCTTATCATTTTGGCCTCTTGCTAGCACTTCCATTATAAATGAGAACATTCTATTTTATAGTTCTTCTGAATATAATCATTTTTTTTTTATCAGTGTCCTCCCCTCCTAAAATTTTCTAATCAAAAAGAGACTCGTGGGGGTGGGGTGGAGTGGAGTTGGACTAGCATAATGGTTATACAAACAGACTTTCATGCCTGAGGCTCCAGAGTCCCAGCTGCAATCCCCATTACCACCATATGTCACAGCTAAGCAGTGCCCCGAAAAGAAAAAAGCCTCACTGAGTATCGTGCCTTGCATATATTAAGTGTTCAAAACCTCCTGAAATGGATGGAAGTGTTGATCATGAAGACATTCTTGATAGTATGCCTTTGAGAATCAAATTCCAGAAACACTGTGTGAAATAGCTCTTGAACGATGCTGACACACCATCATTTCATCTCAGAATGTACCCAGAATAGTACCCATGCAAACAGAGGATATAGTGTGGTGTGAAGAGAGTGTGTGCCTTCTGTTGGATTTAAATTGAGCTTTCGGATTTAGGAGGAAGTGTTCGGAAGACAGCATTTGTGAACAGAAAGTCAGTCAGTCAAAAGTGGGTAGGAAACAGATTTTTATCTTCTTGAATATTTCCAGGAAAAGTGGCAAATGGGATATGCAAAAAGGAGACTCAGGAAAGAAGCTTTATGCCCAGACCTTGAGCAAGTCATACCACTAATCTTATTAAAGAGCCTCAGGCTATTGCAGCAAAACCATGTAACTATGCAGCAAAACCATGTAACTATCAAGCCAGCCTTGTTGTGGAGTCATTTGTCAGCAGTCCATAGACTGAAAAAGCTGTATGAGTGGGTGGAAGAGAGGAAAAATGACAGATTCTGATGATAAAAATTTCTTAATTCAAAACACAATACAGTATCGGTACTTAAAACTGAGGTTTACCATTGTGCCAACCCCAATGCACACCAAGGTCAAAAAGTAAATTTGATTAAATTGTCAGTTATCGCTTGTACCAAATCTTTTTAAATTTACTTCTTCCCAAAAGAATCCATTCACAGAGAAATTTAGCTATGAATATTACATATATATTTTTTCCCCTCTAATCAGGGTTATCACTGGGAGTTGCAGTAGGAAATCTTACCATTTTTCTTTTCTCTCTCTCTCTTTTTTTTTTTCTATTTACTTGATAGGACAGAGAGATACTGAGAGTAGGAGGAGATAAAGAGAGAAAAAGAAACACCTGCAGCCTTGCTTCATTGCTCTTATACTGCTTCCTCCTGCAAGTGGGGAGAGGAGACTTGAACTTCAGTCTTTGCACACAGTAACGTGCTCAACCGGGTGCACCACCACCCAACTATTCAGCAATAATAATATTCTGTCTTTTATAAGATTATTGTCTCCTTGGTACATAAAGCCTTGAACAACTTCATTTAAGTATTTGCCGCAGGTTCATCTAGCAGACTTAAAGGGATAGAATGATGCTTAGCTTTAAATCAGTGATAGAATGTGACCCTGGAGGTGGTATAGTGGGTAGGTGTTAGACTCTCAAGCATGAGGTCCTGAGTTCAATCCCTACAATCACATGCATCAGAGTGGTACTCTGGCTCTTTCTCCCTCTCCTAAATACATCTTTCTTTAAAAGTCAACAACAGGAAAGCAGGCAGCAGTGCATCTGGCTGAGTGCGCACATTACAGTGCTCAAGGATCCAGGTTCAAGCCTCTGCTCCCCAACGGTAGGGGAGAAGCTTCGCAAATAGTAAAAACAGGTCTGCAAGTGTCTCTTTCTTTACCTCTCAATTTCCCTGTCCCCTTTCAATTTCTCTATCAGTTAACAAAATACAAAGAAAAAATAATAATAACAGAAAAAAAATAGCTGCCAGGCGTGGTGGATTCATAGTGCAGTCACTAGACATCCAGCCCCAGTGATAACCTTGGTGGCAATATATACATATTTGTAATTAGCAAAAGAACTCAAAATTGAATGCTTGTTTTGATTTTTGGGTACTACTTACGAATGCGTATATAAGGGGCAGACCAACTTCCAATTCACACTCCTCCCTCTGGGTGGACTACCCTTTTCTAAAACTCTTCCCTTTTCTAATAAACCTTTTCTTTGTTAACTGAAAAATAAAAGAATATGCACATCATACACATACAGTTTGAGTGTTCTGGCTACCAGAATGAACTCTTAAGAACTTGAACATAATACAAAGGTTTGTAAGCTGAGCTGTAGCACTCTCAGTAGAGTATTTACATTGTCGTCATGCACAAGAACCCAGGTTCAAGGCCCCCAGTCCCCACATGTGGGGGAGAAACTTCAGTGTTGCAAGCATCTCTCGTCCTCTCTCTCTCTCTTTTCCATTCCCCTCTCAAAAGAGAAAGTCAAAGGAAAGAGAAAATTAAAAAAAAAAAAAAAGCCACTAAGGCTGCTGGATCTGTCCTATAGGCAACAAGCCTTAATAATAATCCTCAGGACAATAAAAAATAAAAGTTTGTATGGAAGGATTCACTCAGTTAATTATGATTCCTACTGCAACTTTCTTTTCTTGGCCTCAGTTTCCTCTTCTATAAATACAGATATTAATAATACCAACTTCAGAGTTCTCATGATGATTAAAGAAGTAAATACTTGAAAGGGCTTAAAAATGGGTCTGTTTTTACATATTAAGCATCATGTAAGCTATAAGCGTTCATTAAAGAAATAAGCATGGCTGTGAAACTCTGCAGAAAATAAAGATCAAAAGAAATACATGCCAGAATCAAGGTCTGACTGAGGTGACAGTTGCCTCCACACATGAACTAACATGCTGACCACCCTCCAGGTTTCCCAGCACTGAGTAGGGTCTAAGACATGGGATGTTCAGCTAAGACCCAAAGACTGTGAGTGACTCACCAACCAAAGGAACCCAAATAGAGTAATAAAAGACACCCATTCCTCTTAACTTCTTTTCTTTTTTATTTTTAGATTTTTTAAAAAATATTTATTTATTCCCTTTTGTTGCCCTTGTCTCTTTACTATTGTTGTTATTGTAGTTGTTGTTGATGTCATCATTGTTGTTGGATAGGACAGAGAGACATGGAGAGAGAAGGGGAAGACAGAGAGGGGGAGAGAAAGACAGACACCTGCAGACCTGCTTCACCGCCTGTGAAGTGACTCCCCTGCAGGTGGGGAGCCAGGGGCTCGAAAAGGGATCCTCACGCAGGTCCTCCCACTGTACTACCGCCCGACTCCCTCCCCTTAACTTCTATCAGACACTAGTCATAACATTTACTATTTCACTTAGTCCTCTCAACAACTCTGCAAGTAAGGTCACTTTATTTTCACTATTTAGAAACGGAAACAAAGAAAAATAAGTAATTTTCCCAAAGATGCAACTTTAAAAAATTATGATCAGAGATGAATTGCAAAGCTGCCTGAATTCACAGTCGGTGGCTTTAAACATTAAGTTCTGCTTTGTGATGATTAAAACATAAACTTCCCTGAAAACAGGCTTTCATGCCCCAGTTAATACAGATGCACTTGAGCACAAACTTGAATAATGAACTACTTGGTCTGGCCTTGCTGTATGTAGATTCCAGGTAGCTGATAACTTCCTGATGGTTTCATCACATCAACTGTCAACCTCAAAGCAAAGCATAAAGAAACTGTAGAAACTGTAGAGTCGAGGCCAGGTGGGAACTCACCCAGTAGAGCAGACATGTTACCATGCACAAGGACCTGGGTTCAAGCCTCTGTGCCACCTGCAGAGGGGGAAGCTTAACAAATGGTGAAGTCTCCTCTCTGTTCTTTCTTTCTCTACTTGTCTATCTCTCTCAGTTTTTCACCCTCTATGAAAATACCCAGGTCTAGGATAACCATGATACTGAAAATGAAAAAGAGAGAGAAAAGAGAAGAAAGGGAGAAGAAAGAAAAGAAGAAAGAAAGAAAGAAACTGAGGAGTCAAGTCCTTGCCATTCTGTTGAATGCATACCATATTTATTTATCGTTTATCAATGAGTCTTCTTCTAACAATGTAGCATCATTTTTAGCATAAAATTTTAAAATGTATTGACCTTTTCCATCTTTTTTCTCCATCTCTGCCATCATTTTTTGCTTCTATAATTGTAATAAAATAAGCATATCTAGAACACATTTAAATTATTTCTCTAAAATTTCACCTTCTAGCATTATTTTTAGGATAACTTCATTTCATTTTGCCCCCCCCCTTTTTTTTTCTTTGTTCTTCCCTCTTCTTTCCCTTTTTGATTCTTTTTTGCCACTAGAGTTATCTCCAAGGCTCCACTATTCCTGGTCAACATTCTTTCTCCATCTATTGTTTAAATGGAGACTGAGAGACAGAAAAGAGATAAAAGTCAAAAAGAATGAGAAACACCTACAGCACTCCACTGCTTGTGAAGCTTTCCCCCATCCCTGCAGGTGGAGACAGGAGGTTTGAACCTGGGTCCTTGCTCTAACCAAACATATGATCCTTGTTTTGTACTTCACTAGCAACTTAATATTTACAGACCTGGGAGAATGTCTCACCTGCTATTAGTACTGTCTCAGTAGAGAAGCCATGAGCCCATCCCTCACTGACTTGAAGACAGAGGTTATTGCCTTAGCTAGAACTTGGAATAAAAGAACAGCAAAACAATCCACATGTTCTCTCTGTTTTAGAACCTGCTCTGAATGTATCTGAGGTATCTAAGAACACATATTGTACCATCTCCTTTTGACAGGCAAAAGATCTCCAGTATAGTCAAGTGCACTTCTAGCTAGGGGAATCTGTAACAATAGTTCAGTTATTGATTTTTTATTGTTGTAATTATTGTTTTTATTGATGTCATCATTGTTGGACGGGACAGAGAGATATGGAGAGAGGAGGGGAGGCCAGAGAGGGGGAGAGAAAGACAGATACTTGCAGGCCTGCTTCACCGTTTGTGAAGCAACTCCTCTGTAGGTGGGGAGCCAGAGGTTCGAACCGGGATCCTTACGCCGGTCCCTGTGCTTTGTGCCACCTGAGCTTAACCCACTGCGCTACTGCCCGACTCCCCATTTATTAATTTTAATCTGTCTTGATGCTGTTACAAGTCTGCTTTTTACCTTGCAGCTTTAATTTATTCCAGCTGAGCAATGTTCTACTTCCTGCCTTAATGATACCTGCATTTTATACTTTCCAATCATGTTTCAGTTCCTCTTTCTAGGAATAGCTGCGACCCCTACTCTCATGCTTCTATCTCATCCTCCCCAGCCAGAGCACTCTGATGGTCTAGCTGTCAACAGACAGGAGTTGGCATAGGCTTTGGCCTAGCCAATTCTCTCAAGATTTTCCCACAAGAAATTAAGAAATAGGAACAGAAAGAGGGGGCACAAGGTAAAGCTTGGACAGGGTTTGGTATATTGCACCAAAGTATAGAGCTCTGGAGGGTGAGGGGGTGGGAATGGACTGGGATGGGGAGAGGACTGACTTTCAGGTCCTGGTGCATGGTGGTGGAGAGAAGCCTAAGCTGGGTGTGAGGGTGTTTTGCAGAAAACTGAGAAATTTTACACTTGTACCAACAACTGCATTTATTGTAAACCATTAATCCCTATAAGGAAAACAAAAAAATTGAGAAAAAGAGAGGAAGGAAGGAAGGAAGGAAGGAAGGAAGGAAGGAAGGAAGGAAAGAAGGGAGGGTTTTGGCATATAGCCCAGTGGAAAAAGGTCTCCAGTTTTCAGTCAATCAGATGCTAAAAAGCCCATTTCCAAAGCTTAAGTGTTCCTCTGAGTCATATGTAAAAACTGTTGTGGGGGACCCCTTTGGACTCTGCTGGTTGGGTCATGGATGAATATTTGTAATGAAATATCATAGGAGATTTCGTCAGTCTTCAGGAAGGGAAACATTTATTGAAACCAAGCAAAGAGAAACACACAGAGAGACACACACAAACGTGTGTGTGTGTGTGGGGGGGTGTCAAGAGTAAGAGATGCCTGGGGTTTCACGGTCCTCTAAATTTTATAGTGAGCCCAGGGTTGGGAGATAAGTGTGCTGAAGCAGGCTGATTTCTTGGACCACTGCTCTCTTCCATAGTAATTAACTTTAGTCATTGTCTTTTGGTGAACACTTCTGCATTTGATGACCTTGGACCAGATAGCAGGGAAAGGAACCTATGCATTTTGAGACTTTCTAGCCTCTGGCCACTTTTTCCAGGCTGCCTTGAGAAAAATACATGGGGAGGGAGGGTTTGCTTGACTGATTCAGCCAATTCTGAGTTCCTAATATAGTATGTCCTTCCAGAGCCCCTCAGGATAAGCCATACATAGCAGAATATGTTTCTGTCCCTAAGTAACAAATCTGCCCCTGGTTCTGTATTTAGAGATAAGGTCTTTGGTAGGAAATTAAAGGTGGAGTTCTATACAGTAGGACTTATGATCACATAAAAAAGAAAGAAGGAGCAAGTTCTCTCTCTCTCTCTCTTTCATCTCTACCTCTCTCTCTCTCTCTCTCTCTCTCTGTCTCTCTCTCTCTGCTGTGTAACAAAGCACAAATAAAATGACCATCAGAAAGCTGCAGGGAAAAACATCACTAGAACTACATATACCAACCCCAACTATCCTGTCCCCTTGATCTCAAACTTCCAAGTTCTACAACTATGCGGCAAAATGTCTGTGATTGAAGACCTACCTACTCAGTCTGTAGTAAATTGTCACAACAGCCTAAGCTGACCAATACTTGCCTTCTCATTTTTCTCACTCCCCAAACCCTGTGTTCATGCTTGATTTATAATGCTTAAGCTAACAGTCTATATGATTCAACTCCTCTCTAATACATCAAGGCAGAGTTGGCCATTGCTACCTTAAATGGAAGAGTTGAAGGTCAGGCAAGTACCACACAAAGGGGGAGGGAGGCTGGACCACACTGCAGCAAGTCAGACCAAAGAGAAAGGAATGAAGAGGAATCAGGCATGAAGCCTCTTCAAAGGGGAAGCTGAAGTGCAGGCGAAGGGGTAGATTTGGAATTACGCATTTAAGGAGCGGTAGAAAAGCTGGGTAATAAGCTCCGGATTCAGGAAGGAAATTAACAGAGAACATAAAGAGACCCGTTTGCTGGAGGGTGAGATGTGCCGACACCTCTTCTTCTTCTTCTAGCGTTTGCCTGCCGACACCTCTCATAAGGCAGAAATGTGGAAGTGGACCGAGGTGACAGTGCCAATCCTGTAGATCCCTTCATTAACATTATACTGAAGTTAAAAAAAACAAACAAACAATAACAGCAAAGGAGGAGATGTGGATGACCAAAACAATGGTCTGGGAGTTGCCTATGGCTTTTTCTGCCTGTACGTAAATAACTGAAAATAGTTTAGCGTGTTACTAATCTGGCAGCAAACAGCAACAGTCGGGATTACCAGCTCTTCTTATGTTCTTCTCTATTCATCCTCCAAAAGGCTGCAAGGAGAAAATTCACTTCCAGAAAAGGCAAAGGGAAGATTTACTTATTCTTATTCACACTGGCATCACATTTGCAAGCCCATTTACACACAAATGTAGGGGAATGGCCTCCAAGGCAAAGTGAGCTTTGTGATCTTGAGAAGGAAAAAAAAAAAAAGAATCACTTCATTAAGGCTTTAGCAAAATGGAAAATTTGAAGTTATAGATATTGGCTGTTGAGGATTTGAGATAACTTTCCAGCATTCTTAATGGAGTATTCTCCTCTCTCTCTCTCCCTTTTTTCTTGAGATTCAGTCCTTTTTGGTCTTTTCAAAATTTCAATTTCCTCCATCGTAACTGTCAAAATACATTAAAGTAATTAGTTGAAAGGAGGAACAAGAGCTGTAAAGACATTTAGAAGCCACAGAAACTTAGTATTAGTACTTCTTGTGTTTTAAATTTGAACAGCCAGCAGAGATATGCAGTCAAAAAAGCAAATAAACAAACAAAAAACTAAAACTTCCAGATATTCACTCAGTAGTGTTCTCTGATACCTATTATGTAAAGAGCACCAGGTCTGGCAGCTGCCTGGAAAAATAAATACAAGACAGTCCTTATCTTCCCGTTACAAAGGATGCAGGTCTCCATAGACCAGACATTTTAGGGAGATTAAATTCACCCTCCACCCCACCCCACCCCACCCCAAAAATAAGCTGTTTTTTTCTTTTTTTCTTTTTTTTTTTTTTAGAACAAGTGGCAACTGTTTAAGAAATTGTTGAGGGAAAAATGGAGGACACACAGAGGGTCCTAGAGAGGACATTCTGCTTCACTGGGTTTGCACACACGGAACTGGAATGCGCACTAGCATCATAATTTTTCAGAGTCTGCGCATGTAGAACAGAGACTCACTTGGTGAAGGGTTGGTTCCCTTCTCACTATCTGAAGGGAGAGGTGTTTACTCCATCAGGCCAATGAAAAGTAGGCCCTGGTGTGAGGTAAGAAGGGTTATAAAGAAAAGGGGCTTGGACAAAGCGGGGTCTTGGGCCTTGATCATCAACCTTGGGTTTTAGCCTGGGTTTTGGGGCCCAGAGATTCTTGGGAAATCTATCCCCAAATCTTTTTCATAACTTTATTTTTCACGTCTAATAAAGAACGAATTTAGAAACCATACATATGAAAGCATGTCCTATGAAATTCTTTTTTTTTTTTTTTTTTTTACCTCCAGGGTTATCTCTGGGGCTCCTTGCCAGCACTATGAATCCACTGCTCCTGGAGGCTATTTTTCCCATTTTGTTGCCCTTGTTGTGGTAGTTATTGTTATTGTTGTTATAGCTATTGTTGTTGTTGGACAGGACAGAGAGAAATCAAGAGAGAGAGAGAAAGAGAGAGAGAGAGGAGGGGAAGACAGAGAGGAGGAAAGACACCAGCAGACCTGCTTCACCGACCCCCTGCCCCCCGCAGGTGGGGAACCAGGGGCTGGAACCCAGATCCTTACACCTGGTTTGTGCCATGTGCCCTTAACTCCCTGTGCTAAGTCCCAGCCCCCATGAAATTCATTTCACTGGAGCAGCAAGGAACCAAAAAGGGGATCTCGCTGATTTCTCGATCTCCTCAACAAAACGAAATTGTACAAATAGTCTATTACCCTATATAAGAGAACAATTAAGGCCTGGCTGCCACTATATAGAAGGAGTTATCTGTGTTAAGTTTCTTTCGCTCCTTCAACTACTCTGCCTTCTCTGCCTCTATGTAAAAATAAATAAATAAATAAGGAATTAATATCAGGAAATTACAGTTCCTGTTTTGCTTAGGGATGTCTCAATTTGTGTCCTACCTAAGGTAACTCAAGAAAAAAAAAAAGTCTATTAAAAACCAAAGTAAAAAATTCTGAGTAGAGGGTGAGGGTAGATTTTTAGCTTCACTATTGGTGGTGGGAATGGTGTTAATATACACTACTACTAACTTACAGTCTTATAAATCACTAATCAATATGAGAGGGAATGGTGTTAATATACACTCCTATTAACTTACAGTCTTATAAATCACTAATCAATATGAGAGGGGAAAAAATAGACTGAATGTCTCAAACCTTTTGATTTCATAGACCCCAGTTCTGAGTATATATGTTCCTTCAATCTAAGCACTTAAAATTTAAAATTGGTCACCTGGTTGAATTTTAACAGTGGGCTTAAATTGTTAGTACATTTTTAATAATGACTTTTTCTTTGAAATATTAAATCACCTATAATCTTAGACCAGGAGACCAGAAGCAACTGGTTGTATCACTGTATAAGATACAGTATTAAATCCAATCAACAACAAAATATCTCACTTAAATAATGTGTTGCTTCTGTCCTACCAAGTAAAAATAGCTGTTACAAAGGACTTAAATCTTAAATCCATCTACATTTTCAGCCCTCGGTTCAAACAAAATGGACTATCATAAAATTTTCTGTGGAAATGGAAGACTGAGAGTATCCTCCTAAATCCCCCAAAGGAAAATTTCCTTTTATTTTCTTTCTAAAAGAAACACCACCTACTGGGAGTCTGGCGGTAGTGCAGCAGGTTAAGGGCACGTTGCACCAAGCGCAAGGACCAGCGTGAGCATCTGGGTTCGAGCCCCCATCTCCCCACCTGCAGGGGAGTCGCTTCACAGGCGGTGAACAGGTCTGCAGGTGTCTGCCTTTCTCTCTCCCTCTCTGTCTTCCCTTCCTCTCTCCATTTCTCTATATCCTATCCAACAACGACATCAACAATAACTATAACAATAAAACAACAAAGGCAACAAAAGGGAATAAATGAAATATATATAAAAGAAAGAAAGAAATATCACCTTCTGATAAGAAAAGTCAAGTATTTCCTGAGGTGTGGAAGTGGTTCTGTGGGGAAGTGGCTTTCACTTTAAGTAACTTAGCACACAGTCATGTAAATATATCACACAATACAACAAATTAGTGGACAGGAGAGCCTTTGAATTTATTAAATAAAATGGTGCTTTATCTAAATAATGATAACTGTGCACTACTCAGATTTGAGCCTAGCATTGAACCAGTGCGTTGAATGAAGCCTCAGTGCTGTGCCGGAACCCCATCCCTGACTCTAGAGATGTCTAATCCAGACATGATTCAAAAAAGAGAACAGAAACTGATGATGCTTAAATTAATGGTTACCTGTGGTACGTGTGCCCTTAAAGAAAGTTTAGGGCCATGGGAGATAGTGAAGACATAGTACAGCATGCCTGCATGCCTGAGGTCTTAGAGGTCCCAGGTTCAATACCCACCACAGCAGTCAGAGTTGAACAGTGCCCATGTTCAGCGGAGAAGCAATTACAAAAGCCACACCTTCCACCTTCTGCTCCCCGTAATGATCCTGGGGTCCATACTCCCAGAGGGATAGACAGTAGAAAAACTTCCAATGGAGGGGATGAGACGTGGAACTCTGGTAGTGGGAATTACCAAACAAGTCCTTAATGCCTTACAATTTGTGACCTCCACAGATGAAAGCAATCTGAGGTGTTATTTATATTCCATTAGAGAATTCAGCGGTCATAGCGAACATTCTACTGTGTGGAGGTATGTACATGCCTTCCCACATCTAATTCCCTATCCCCAGCCTGTCCTTTCTGACCTTTTTCAAAAGTTTCTAGTTCTCTCCTATTTGCAGTCGTGCAAGCATTTCTTGTCCAGTCCGCGTCCACCTATGAAATCACTTCATTGTTTTCAGATGTGAACATTGGGACTGGAAATTTCCATTCCCTGCAACTGAGCTCTTTAACCCCCCACCACCCCAAACTTTTTTTTTCTTTCAAGTGTCCGTTTCTAAGCCGACAGTTTCATTCCTTCTTGCACACATCCAGTGTGCTGACAGGCAGGCTCCTCTCCCGTGAGTCACCTATTTCATCCCAGGTGCTCAGGGAGGTTTGGTAGCTCCAGTTCCTAGTCCTGCAGACTGGCTTCCTAGCATCTCGATCACTTGTCATGGTTGATTATTATTCATTACTATCTTTTAAATTGCCGCCAGGGTTATCACTGGAGCTCAGTTTGCTCTCCACAGTCATTTCCCCACACACACACCTTTTCAATTCTACAAGATAGGACAGAAAGAAGAGGGAGAGATAGAGAGAAAGAGAGACATCTGCAGACAGGCTTCACAGCTGTGAAGCACTGCCCCCTGCAGGTGGAAAATGGGGGGTGGAAAGGCAGCTATAGTCACCACTATACCACTGATGCCCTTAAGAGAATGGGGGGTGGGGAGCACTTGACCCTGAGTCTTTTCACATGGTAATATGTGCCTTTAATCAGGTATGGCACTTCCTGGACCCATATGCCTTTGTTTTTTTAGTGTGGAGGTTGGTAATGTCTGTTTCTAGGTCTGCAGGTTGAAGAGAGGCTTGAACCCAGGTCCTTGCGCACTGTAGTGTATGTGTCACTGCCTTGGCCCCTATATATTTGTTATTTTCTATTTTTATTTTATGTTCTATTTCTAATAAAGTATTTCTTTAGCACACATTAGGTTATGGGGCTTTTAAGGATCTCGGGCAGGCAAACACAGAGATGCCAGTACTTGGGCTTTCTTTCATAACTAACAAAGTGAGTTTTCTCTAATCATTTACCCATCCTAAACCAGACTTTCTTTCCTTTTAAAGACAGGGGGGAAAAAATTAACCCACTTTTAATAAAATTTCATGCTGATTTAAAAATAAAGACTGAGAAATTTCCGGGCCAAACTACAAATGTACTTGACTTGCTACAGAAATATTTTCAGACAGCATGAGAATCAATACAATCCCAGTCAGGACAGAGCTGTGAAGCAGACATACGTAAGTAAGCATGACTCACAGGATAGAATTATAAACAACTTAATTTTTATCTCCCAATGTCTCCCCAAGTTTATTCTTTTAGGTTAGTATTTCTACTTTCACCAAATGAATATTTGAGCAGTCCTCATTACTTTTCTGGGAAAGCTTAATAAAAAGAATTACTTTTTAATAAAGATCCATCCAGGAGTCACTTTAAATCACAAGCAACATTTTATTTCAGTTACAAATCAGAAGTTCAAACTTGAAATAAAACTGAAACCTATAAGAGGGAAAATGGCCTCACTTTTTCCATTTTGTTGCCTCTATTTCACTCTCAACTTAAATTGCAAAACTTGAAAACCTAAAAGACAGGGTATTCAGAAAAGGCCATAAGGGGCCTTGTGGTGTCCCTCCTGAGACATATGTAAGTACCTGGGGTCAAGCACCCAGCTCCCACCTCCAGGGGAGAAACTTCACTAACTGTGGAGCAGTGCTGCAGGTGTCTCTCTTTTCTGTATCTCCCAGTCTCTTCTGTCTGTCCATTTCTATCAAAAAATAAATAAATAAACAGATAATCAGTTGGGAACAGTGAAGTTGAACAGGCATCAAAAACAATAATAACCCTGGTGGCTAAATAAATAAATAAGCCTAACTTAGCTGGCTTAACTCACACTCTTGAGAGCTGGTGTGTTGGTTCTCGCCAGGTTTGTCAAATGTTTAAGCAATTGTTGCAGATTTTTGTAAGCTTATCCCCACACAAACCCACCCACATACACAAAGCTTGATGTAGCTCTCAGTAGGCGTTCCTTAGATGCAGGAACTGAATTATTTTTATAAAATTTTATGAGAGTTTATTTATTTAATATTTTAAGTAGCTATTGGATAGAGAGAAAAAAAATTGAGATGGAAGAGGGAGATAGAGAAAGTGAGGAACCGAGGCCAGGCAGTATCATACCTGGTTAAGCACTCACGTTACAGTGTTCAAGGACCTGGGTTCAAGTCTGTGGTTCCCACCTGCAGGGAGGAAGCTTCACAAGTGGTGAAAGAAGGCTGCAGATATGTGTGTGTGCCTCTCTCTCTTCCTCTCAGTCTCCCTCTCACCACTCAATTTCTCTCTGCCCTATCCAATAGTAAATAAATAAGATTAAAGCGGGGGGGGGGAGAGTGAGGAACCTGCATAGCAGCTGTACTGCTCGTGAAGCTTTTCCCCCACACGTGGGGCTTGCTATCTTCATCCTTGAACATTGGGAACATTAGGTCCTTGAACAAACCACCACCCGGTGTCCAGGAGCTGAATTCTCCGTATCATCAGCTACTGCTCCATTCTTATTTTTGGACGACTGCAATCTCCTCAAGTTAATCTCCTAGATGTTTTCTTGGACATAATTCAAGATAACTCCAGGCCATGTGGTTATATCTGTCCCACAGAATATATTGAAGCACTAGCCTATAGTTTACTCATGCTTAAAAGATCTACTGAACTTCCATCTTCTGAAGAGATGCTTGCGTATTCGTGGAGCAGTGTCCTTTAAACTTAATGAATAAATACCTACTCTGATTCTAATGTCACTGATTTGTCCTATAGAGCAAGTTGTAATGGTAGTTTATTTCCTTTTGGAGGGACTTTAGAGACAGCACTGTGAGGTAGAGGTCAAGGAGTTGAAATTGTATAATGAGCTTGTATTTTAGGATCTTGTGTCTATTGGAAGTAGTTTATATGTTACTTATGGATTGGAGAATAGTTATAGGGAGTTGGGAGACTAAAGTCCTAGGCTACCTCTCAGTATTATGGCTTTCTCACACATTTAACTCCTGTTATTACAGAAAAAAAAAAATCCATAATTTAGCTCTCCAGTGTTACAACTCAGATGTAACCAAAGAACAAGACCTAGGCCACATTGACGACAGAAAGTTATTTTAATTTCTCCTTAACAGGTTTCAGGACTCCTCCTACCAGGCCTGAACAACTTTCAACCTCAGCACCCAGCCTTTCGTTCTATTTTTTTTTTCCAAGCTGGGTGCAACACAAGCTGATTGGTAACAAATAGAGTCCAACAAGGTGCTGACAGTATCAAAAGTGAGAGCAGATAGGCTACAGTCAGAGCAGAGTCCACCAAGGTTTCTGCTCAGGATACTGGATTACAGAAGTGAGATTCCACCAACGGCACTGGTTTTCTCTTCTTCATTCTCTTGTCTGTGAATTTTTCATTTCACTAGAACTCTACACCACTATTTTAAGTAACAAAATGTAGAGTCCAAAATAGAAGAGTTCTCAAAGAATATGTTTCTCATCAATTCACAGAGCACAGAGCCGGGGCCAACGCACACAATATGATGTACAAAGAGAACAGAGCCTTGGGAAAATGAAGTATCTTACTCAGAGATACATTACTATATCAGATGGGTCCTGAAGTTATTGCAGCCTGGAATGTTCCTAGCCGTGACCACAGAATGTGAGCTCAGACCTACAGGGATGCAGAGGTTACATAGGCTCCTGTGCTGAACACGGGCCCCAGATCAAATTGATGGGGTTTATAGTTAACACTATTTATATTCTTTTCTTATATTTGGGAGCTACTCTCTTCCCTGGTCGAGCTGTCTAGTCCTTTTTCCAACTATGACACCATCTCACCAGACAATAACTTGGGTCATCTGCATACTAAATGGTAGGCTCAGGCAAAAAGTAGTAAAGTCACGAGCCGCTTGGAATATACCTAAAATAGACCTACTTGTTTATTCTAAAACAGAGACTCCAAATCTTCATCTGCCTTTAGGTTGATGATTAGTCATGATTTCATTATTAGTCAATTTTTTCTACTTTATTTCTTACGTCTTTTTCAGCCACTAGGTTCCAGATGCTACCATGATGCCAACCTGACTTCCCTGGGCAGAGGACCCACCACTGTGTGTCCTGGAGCCCCGCCTCCCCAGGCCCCCTGCCCCACTAGGGAAAGAGGCTGGGAGTATGGATCAACCTGCCAATGCCCATGTTCAGCAGGGAAGCAATTACAGAAGCCAGACCTTCTACCTTCTGCACCCCATAATGACCCTGAGTCCATACTCCCAGAGGGATAAAGAATAGGAAAGCTTTCAAGGGAAGGGCTGGGATACAGAGTTCTGGTGGTGGGAATTGTGTGGAATTGTACCCCTCTTATCCTATGGTTTGTTAATATTTCCACTTAATTAATTAACTAATTAATTAATATTGAGAGAGAGAGCAGTCACTAGAGCATCAAAGTTGTCATTTCCATGTGGTCCTAAGGTTTGAACAAAGCCTGCTCAGCTGACAAGGCTTGCATCCTTCCCAGTAAGATGTCCCTCCTCCCACTCCCTTTCTTTGCTTAAGATAATAATGACCACACAGAGTCTTAGAGCAGTAGTACTGTTTCCGTAGTTAAGAACAAGATCAGAAGGGAAAACACTAAGCAGAACTTGGACTGGAGTTGGTGTACTGCACCAAAGTGTGAAAGACTTGAGGTGGGGCGGGGGGAGAGGAAGATTCAGGTCTTAGAACATGATGGCAGAGGAAGATCTAGTGGGGCTATATTGTTATGTGGAAATGTTACACATGTGAAACCATTGTATTTTACCGTTAACCATAAACCATTTATTCCCCAATAAAGAAATAAAAAATAAAGAAAAACAACAAAGAAAGAAAGAAAAAAAGAAAGGAAGAAAGAAAGAAAGAAAGAAAGAAAGAAAGAAAGGAAGGAAGGAAGGAAAGAAGGAAGAGGCTGGGGGTAAGGATCTACTGTCAACACCCAGGTTCAGCAGAGAAACTGTTACAGAAACCAGACCTTCCACCTTCTGGTCTCCATTAAGATCTTTGGTTCATACTCATAAAAAAAAAAAAAAAAATTGGGAAAATATAGAAGGGATATATGTGGAACTCTAGTGGTGGGCATTATATAAAATTATACCCCTCTTATCCCACAATAAAAAAAAAAGAAAGAAAAGAAGGAAAAACAATACACAAAAAAAATAAGTTAAAAAAACTTAAGTGGCCAAAAGTGGTGAGACTTCACATATGCAAGAACTCTGAGATCCTAAAACAATAAAGAAAAGTAAGTATGTAGTTTGCAGTTTTAGACGTAGTGAAACCATGAAAGGTTATATGTAGAACAAGCCAGTAATCTCTTTACTTCTCTCCAACTTTCCTGAAACGCACAACTTCTTCCGTGCTCACAGACAGCCACATGAGCACAAATCTATGTGAATGGGTTGTGGGTTATTTTCCTGAGCACGTGGGTGATAAATGTGTATATAAGTAGTATATCTGCTTGTATGCATATGCACACATGACAACTTTTTCACTTAACAGTATTTTGTATGTCACCCAAGAAATATACAAATTCTTTTTTGACCCCCTTGGATGCACAGGCTTCACCAGTGCACAGCTTCACTATTCCCGATGACTTTTTCATTAAGACACAGAGACAAAGAGGAGGGTTGAGTAAATCAGAGATTTCACAGCACCAGAGTTTTCTCTATTGTCATTTCACCTCTCATGTGGTACCAAAGTTCCAACCTAGGCAGTTCCCGTGGCAAGATACCCACCTGACAAAGTAAGATTATCTCTCCAGGTTCCTCACTTTTGTTTTCAAACAGCTGCATGACAAACCATAGACGGGCTACAGGACAATTTATTCAACCATTTTACTCTTGATAAATACTTTATATTTTTGTCTCTACAAACACTAAACACACTAAAAGACTACCTTTATCTTAACATCCTGATGCTTTTATTAGTACAGGACATATTCTTTAAGAGCTTCTGTAAGAGTAACTGATTAATTTTTACAGTGTCTTTCAATATCCTTCGTATATAACCACTTACCAGACTCTGTTTTTAAATTTAGTCTTTAACCCCCCTCCCATCTTTTTTTTTTCCAGCTATTCATTCTACTAAAATTTATCTAGGACTCTTAATGTCCTGGATTCTGAGACATTTATCCTGTACCTTATATGGGTGTTTTGTTTTGTTTTTGTTTTTTTCACCATTATGCTTTCTCCCCGCCCCCTTGGAGTTATTTGAATTCATCAAAATAGCTCCTAGCAGTTAGTGTTCTCTCCACATATCTCTGATTCAGTTTATCTCCCATTGCCAACTAAAGTAGCTAAAACAGCCAGTTAAGTATTGCAGCCTAAATCCGTGAGATGTAATTAATCTTTCCTAAATATCTCCTGGCCTCCCTGGCTTGGGCATGTCAGGGGGCAGTTTGCACAGGGACACAAGAAAATTACGAGTAGAAGGATTTTCATTAGCCTCTTGTAGTAATTCTTTCCTAAATCAAACCCTCAACCAACACCAGATTAATTTCCTTCATATATAAGTAGTACTGCCTTTTGAAAATTTGGCCTTCACCCTAGCTAGCTAAAAGTACAAGATAAATGGTTGTACTGGCTAAACAATGTCCGGAAGTCATCAGAACTAGTACGAGTGGACTTCCTACATATGCTTAGAGCACTTTTTTGCTAAGAAATTTCCACAGACACTCTCTGGATGGACACACACACACACACACACACACACACACACACACACACTTGCCTTTCATGTGTAAGCATAATGCCATTTTCTTATTGTAACACAGACATGTTCTTCACAGTGATTTGAAAGTAGGCTTCCAATATAAAGAAAAATCCAATGTTCATAGAGGAAAAACACTTCAGTGGGTGGAGGGGTATACTGTGCAGACCCCATCTGTCGTGGGGAGATAGAAAACCACTCATGGGGTAACAACTATCTTGTAAGTCACTATTCCCCTCAATAAAGGGATTTAAAAAAGAAGAAGAAAAAGAAGACATCATCTTTTCTTAAACAGGAAAGAAGTTTCAGAAATTCCTACATTTCTGAACATTTTTTCCCTGTTTTTTTTTTTTTTCTATCCAGGAGTGTTTTATGTCGTGATATTGTTAAGGAGCTCTATTAATAATGAAGATGACTGAGGTTGAGGTGGGCAGAAGAAGAAAGGAGCCTTTTATTCATGCGCAGGCCAGGAGCTCAGATCATTCTGGTAACTCTGGCCCTAAACAAAGGGACGGGACAAGTGTATATGGGGGTGCAGGCTTGAGAGCAAAAAGTGTCATTGCAGAAGCAGAGGCTGCAAGGTTAAGGGGTGAGACGTGGACCCATTGCCCAGGGCCTGGCTGCCTTAGCTACTTACTGTTCTCTTTCCTGCAGACCCGTGTCTGGGAAAGTTTAGCCTCAGTGTAAGCTAAACCACTGGGGAGAGGGGGAAAGTCCCTTTTAAGAGGGCCGAAGCTAGACAGGGTTCCAGAAGTGGCCTTCTCAGTAAAAGTTCAGTCTGACCATCATAGTCTGTCCTTGTTCTCACCGGCTCACTCAGTAAAGGCCAGCCTGAATGTCTGTCCTAACCACCTGCACTACCTCAGGCTTTTTACACATTCTGAACCCTTTCATTATCTTTTCAGTCTTTCTGTCCTATAGTGAGGCACACTTACAAATACATCGCAATGGGATTATAAGTACAAATTAAAAGCATATCTAGAAGCTAAAATTTGACAATTTCTTACCCCTGTATGTTACTTTTGAAGCATAATAAAGCTAACTTTTAGAACTTTCTCAGAAAACATGCTGAAAGCCACTGGAGAAACATAATAGTGAATAAAAACTGGTATCGATGCAACAAAAATAAAAAGAGAGAAAGAAATCAATAGACAATCTGATCAAGAAAAGACTCGGTAGCAGTCAAGTTCATTTTCTCTGGGTTTTTTTTTTTTCTTAATATTAATTTATTATGTTCGAGCAAGAGAGGAGAAGAGAGAGAGAATGAGAACATCACTCTGGCACTTTTAATGTCAGGACCTCATGCTTGAAAGTCCTTTTTTTTTTTTATTTAATTGACTGGGACTTGGTGCCAGCACTATGAATCCACCACTCCTGACAGCCTTTTTTTTTTCACCTTGTTTGTATGTTTGCTTATGATTGGATAAAGACAGAGAGAAATTGAGAGAGGAGGAAGAGGTAGAGAGGGGAAAAGACAGAGAGAGACACCTGCGGTCTCTACTTGACCACTCATGAAGCTTTCCCCCATAGGCTGAAAGCAGGATCTGAACCTGGGTCCTTGCACGCTCTACTGTGTGTTCTTAACCAGGTGCACCAATGACTCACCCATCTTTTGTTTATTTCTCTGTTTGCTTGTTTGTTCGGTTTATTTGACAGGACAGAGAGAAACAGAGAGGGGACAGGAGACAGAGAGGGAGAGAGGAAGATAAAAACCCTCATACTCTCATGAAACATTCCCCCCTGCAGGTAAAAGTACGGGCTTCAACCCAGGTGCTTGTGCATGGTGGTACGTGTGCTTAACCAGGTGTGCCACTGTCTGACCCCCCGCCTCCCCCCCAGAAATTCGCTTTTTTTATCCGCTGCACTATCTCCTGGGCTGCAATGCTCATTGTCTTTGAAGATAGAGAGACATAGATCTTACTATAGACAAAAGCCCTCCTATTCTTGTCCATAAATAGTAGCAGACACAGTTAACTCAGCTAGTATGAGTATTAGACAGAGTAAGAATCTCGCCAGATAGTAGATGCTCAAATAATATCTATCATCAGATTGATCGGAAGAATTTAAAATGCCCCATTACTCCATTTATCAAACAGATAACATCTTAGATTATATTCTGGAAGTATTAGTGAAAACTGCCAACATGCTACAGAAAATAGTCACAAGATAAAGTGCATCAATGAAGGTGGTAAAGCCAAGAATAGAAAAAGAACAATCTCAAGATAAAATAAATACCCAAAGGCAGTCCACAAGGCATATTCCAGGACTGTGTTATGAGTCCAAGAGTCAAAAAAGTAACCAAAAGAAATACCAAGTACATGTAAAAAGGCAGAAAAAGTTGGTAAGACTAGAATGTGGATTCACCAAGACAAGTACCGCCTAAGATTAAGTACTGACACACTTGGTTGAGCACACGCATAACAGTGTGCAGGAGCTGAGGTTCAAGGCCCTGGTCCCCACTTGGAGGCGGGAAGCTGCAGGAGCAAGGAAGCTGTATTGCAGGTATCTCTCTCTTCCTCTTTATCTCTCCGTTCCCTCTCAATATCTATCTGTCTCTATCCGAAGTAAATATGGTCCTGCCTGTCAAAGTGCTCGTGCCTCATTAAGGGGGGGGGGGGAGTCTAAGTACTGATCTCCAAGTGATAAATCCTTACCCATGGAAGACAGGAGAATGGTACAAACATAACTATGTGCAAGTGGGGCCTGAAGAAGAAAGTGAGAAATGAACTAAGGGGAGAACGCAAGAGTCTAGTTGCTCTACTGTGTTCAACTCCTATGGGAATTTCAACCATCAGGTGTGTATCTTACAGAGGCTACACAACTGCATTAGCTCAGTCAAAGAAATCTGATGCTTTGGGTCAATAAGATGAAGGGGAAAATCAATTGGTAGGGTTCATGGCCTACATTGTAAAGTCTGAAGGTTATTTTAGAATGGAAAAGAAAACCCTAGTAGCATTGATTTATAATGTCCAAGGCTCTCTATCACTAAAGACTAGTTCTCCATTAGCTATGCCAACAAGATTGAATGCTGACACAGACAATTAAGATTCTGTGTAACATATATCTATATCTATCTATCTAGATAGATAGATAGAGATTAGAGATTAGATTTTGTTTCCTTTTAATTTCTGGCTCATTTCCTGACTGGTGAGGTAGTCAGTGCTTGCTCTCAGCAGCCTTAGCACTTCTCTCATCCTCCCTGAGGGCTGTGGGTCTGGGTCGGTCAGCCAGTCAGCAAAAAATTATGGAACACATTCCCTGCAGTGGCTCAGGGCAGTGGGGCAAATACAACTTTAACTCTGCTGCAGCGGCACTCTAATAAAATATTCAGAGAGACACCGCACTTTGCATGGTGATGAGATCAGCCACCAGAATCCTAAGTGGAACAAGTGAATTTCCATTCCTCGTCTGCTCTTTCACGCTTCTAAATAAGTCATTTTCAGGCTACAAGGGGTTCAGATGCTAAATTCCAGGAAACAATACTTTGGAGCAGCTGGTAAATCCTGGTATCCTTACAGCGTTGGCTCTGTTTCTGAAAATGAATGCCATCTTTCACAGAACTGTATCAGAAATCCTAAGGTAGTGAGTGTGTCACAGCAGGAAAAGTCTTGGGCTTGGAAGCAGAAAGCAATTGGTAATCAAACTGTGCTGCTTCTATCAGAGTGATTTTATTTCTTTGTTTTTCCTTCAGACCATTTTCAGTGCTTCTGGGGTGATTTAGAGAGATATTATAAGTAGAAATATTTTGTTAATGGTATGACATTATTTGTTTATACACTATTATTAAACATAATGAAATAATTTCAGGGACAGGGAACATAACATCATGGTTATGCGAAAAGTTTATATGTCTGAGGCTTCTAGGTCCCAGATTTAATCCCCTGCACCGTGATAAACCAGAGCTGAGCAGTACTCTGGTAAGGAAGTAAACTAATAAATCAACACATCATTTTACTTTAACAACAGTGATTATCCCAAATATATATATATATATATATATATATATATATATATATATATATTCATTATTGCATGCTTCATCAAGTATTAGTTATAGAAGAATAAGTAGGGAGTCGGGTGGTAGCGCAGCGGGTTAAGCACACGTGATGCAAAGCGCAAGGACGGGCGTAAGGATCCCGGTTTGAGCCCCTAGCTCCCCACCTGCAGGAAAGTCACTTCACGAGCAGTGAAGCAGGTCTGCAGGTGTCTGTCCTTCTCTCCCCTGTCTTCTCCTCTTTCCATTTCTCTCTGTCTTATCCAACAATGACGACATCAATAACTACAATAACAACCACAGCCAGGGCGACAACAAGAGCAAACAAAATGGGAAAAATGGCCTCCAGGAGCAGTGGATTCGTAGTGCAGACTGGGCCCATGATAACCCTGGAAGCAAAAAAAAAAAAAAAGACAGAGGGAGTCGGGCTGTAGCGCAGCGGGTTAAGCGCACGTGGCGCAAAGCGCAAGGACCGGCATGAGGATCCCAGTTCGAGCCCCCGGCTCCCCACCTGCCCGGGAGTCGCTTCACAGGTGGTGAAGCAGGTCTGCAGGTGTCTGTCTTTCTCTCCCCCTCTCTGTCTTCCCCTCCTCTTTCCACTTCTCTCTGTTCTATCTAACAATGACGACATCAATAACAACAACAATAAAAAATTTTTTTAAAGCTCTGAACTCCCAGGTTCAATCCCCAGCACTACTTTAAGCCAGAACTGAGTAGCCCGGTGAAAGAAAAAAAAAAAGTGAAAGAAAGACAGAAAAGGAGAAAAGAAAAGCCCTCACATTTAGTTTACCTCCATGGTATTGCTCATAGAGCTATGTGCCCCTGCCCCACCCCAGAAAAGAAAGAAAAAAAAAAAATGAGGCTTCATCAGTGACTTTCTTAACATTGCAATCAACTTCATTTAGACGATTAAACAATAGGATTTATAGGCCTGTGGATGCAGCATTGAAACAAATGGACCAGAATAAGCAAAAGCAGAAAATACGAGAAATATTCATTCAATGTCCTTATAAATCCCTGGACTTTCCTTGTTTTTTTTTTAAACCAGTCTCTACCTCTTCATTACATCTGCTATCCTCAAAGGCCCGTCTTCTACATAAACTCATTGCCAACAAGAACAGATTATGGGAATCATCCATGTAAATGTACTTAAACAACGAAAGCCATATAAAGGTCCAAAGTTGAAGCACAAAAGCAAATAGGCACTAATTCTAATTAGAAAGAGATCACACGTAGGCTTAAGGTCTTTTAATACCAGTTAGCAAGCGATTTCTGA